>NC_135217.1:8802853-8810353 GCF_052324685.1 Brachyhypopomus gauderio
CTCATTTTCACTAATGAGTATGCAGATCTCTGACTTATTGGATCCGTCTGCCCAGGACGCAGAATCCTCTGACGGTCCTCAGGGAAGGAGGAGTGACACTATTAGTCTGTAGACAAATCCCATTACTTCCCAAGATGTCAGTTTTGTGATTGCTTCGTAATAAAACAGAAAATACGCCTTTTGTCCTTAAGATAAACAAAACAAACAAACAAACGACGCAGTCCACTGAAACTGACTAAATGAGGATAGAACTATTTGGAAATAGCATTTGTGTTATTCGGAAACATTGTCCTCTCACGTGAAGAATCTTCACGTTAAATCAGCCGAGAGACGCCCCAGACATCTACATACACAACGGGTGACACTTAACAGCAGGCATCGGTGTGGATTGTCACAGGCGGTGAGAAGGAGCATACAACTTCTCCTACATGTGCACACATGCGAAACACGTTAAAGCGCTACTGGGTCGGAGAGCTGCTTCAGTGGTTGTTCGGCACCCCTGTGACAGGGGCAGGCCCCCGAGTCCGTTTCTACCCTGCAGCCAAAGGTGAAATGCTCGACGAAAAGCTTCCGGGAGCGTTCGAACTCAGCACCAACCCCATAATCCACCACATCTTCTCCCCATTAGCTAAATGAGAAATTTCAATTGAACTCTCACCCTGATGAAAGCAGGCTTATAAAGGCTTTAATTGTCTGCTCGCGTGCGTGTGTGGAATGCGGCAGGGCTCGAGAGATCACCGTGCCGAGACGGGGAACGTCACGGCGAGGCTTCCCTTCAGATCTGGCATGTGCAGAAAGGGTAATGCACTGGAACACCGCCTGCACGCGTGCAGCCTGTCAGGGTCCACTGACATGACTGAGGGGCAGTACAACCTCACAGGCCCCCGGGGTTATATCTGGCCGTGCCTTCACACAGTCAAACACACACAGTCAAACCACACTCGCCACGTCTCAGCACAACGCAATAATGATGGAATTATTGGGAAAAAAAAAAAACATTGCGAGAAGGAGACAATGAGCGCGAGTGAGAGATGATAAAAGAGAGAGGGAGAGAGAAAGAAAGAGAGAGAGAGACAGAGAGAGAGAACAGCTCCCTCTGCTGAAATTGATTTCCCCTCCGCTTGATTAAGAAGCTTAGGCACGGCGATCTCCTGGATCAAAGGGTTGAAGGCGCACCACAGCACAGGGGAGAGTGTGCTCAAGATGTTAGTGAAACGCCATTAGCTCCTGGCTTAACTTTAATGAAGGCAAAGTGGTGAACACGCCAAGCCGGCATGCTTAATTCCTAATGTTGTCATAAAGTCTGATCGATGCATCTCCAAAGCACGCCTGACATAAAAGGGACTTATGACGGCGCAAGGTGTACGAGATGAGATCAGTGGCCATGTGTGTGTGTGTGTGTGTGTGTGTGTGTGTGTGTGTGTGTGTGTGTGTGTGTGTGTACTCATGAATGCCGTTAGATGTGTGTGTGTGTTGTGTCTGCATGCGTCTGAGCAGTCCTTTTTCCTCTGTTGGAGTACACTCTGCACAAATGGCTCTCGTAAACCAACAGTAGCACTCGTCTAATCTCGTCTTGCTTTGTGAAGGAACTCCGGGGATCTGATGGTTGACTCCATTTAAACAGCTCCGTCGTCCTCCGCCGCCTCCCCCTGTCCTCGTCGCACACGCGTGTACCGTGAGGCGGCACCGGCGGTTTCATGCAGGCCCAGCCGCACGGGGGACGTGTTCCAGTTTGATTTGCAAATTGCGCTCCGGAGACCGAGGCTCGACTGCTAAATAAGCAGATCAAACGGCCCCTGCTCCGGATCTGGGGGGAAAAAGGGGCTTTCTTAACACGCTGTGATAGCTCTCTAAACGTAGCAGAGGTTCCTCCTTGTCACTATTTTTTAAAGCCCAGACCAAAGGGAGAGCAGAGAGGTAATTTTTCGTCGGTGTTGTCGGCTGTAGCTTGCAGGCGATGAGCTACTGGACAGGAGGGGGCGCTCATGTTCACGTGCGTGCTCGTGTCTCTCCAGACACAGAAGGGGAGGAAGAGGCCAGCAGTGCAGGGCTTGATCGGGTAGTCACATGACACCCTCTTGATGTAGCAACAACACTTAAATGAACAAATATGACAAATATGTGCCTGTCTAAATCAGCTAATAGTGTAATTATGGCATCAGCTAGCATGTGGTTTTTGTGTATAAGGCAGATTGTTCCTCCATTAATTTTCAGTCATTTGGTCACTCATTTTTTATCATTAGTATTACTGACAAGGTTCATCTATAGTGCACACAGATGTAGAGACCGTCCCTACACATACGGTGTGTAGAGGGGCCTAACCCAGGCCTTAATCACTACTATTACTCTTTACAGTCTGTGCACGTGTACAACCTCAAGCGTGTGTGAAGGGGTTTTTTTTTCACCATCTGCTCCTCGCACAACGTGGCAAGACAACGGCACAATCAGAGAGCCCCACCTGCTGTCTCACCCATGAAGGGGTGCTGCAGAGTAGGAGTGTAGGGGTGTTACATAGGAGTGTAGGGGTGATACATAGGAGTGTAGGGGTGATATGTGTAGGAGTTTAGAGGTGTTACATAGGAGTGTAGGGGTGATATGGAGTAGGAGTGTAGGGGTGATATGCAGTAGGAGTGAGTGTAGAGGTGATATGCAGTAGGAGTGAAGGGGTGATATGCAGTAGGAGTGAGTGTAGGGGTGATATGCAGTAGGAGTAAGTGTAGGGGTGATATGCAGTAGGAGTGTAGGGGTGATATGCAGTAGGAGTGTAGGGGTGATATGCAGTAGGAGTGAGTGTAGAGGTGATATGCAGTAGGAGTGTAGGGGTGATATGGAGTAGGAGTGAGTATAGGGGTGATATGCAGTAGGAGTGAAGGGGTGATATGCAGTAGGAGTGTAGGGGTGATATGCAGTAGGAGTGAGTGTAGGGGTGATATGCAGTAGGAGTGTAGGGGTGATATGCAGTAGGAGTGAGTGTAGGGGTGATATGCAGTAGGAGTGAGTGTAGGGGTGATATGCAGTAGGAGTGTAGGGGTGATATGCAGTAGGAGTGTAGGGATGATATGCAGTAGGAGTGAGTGTAGGGGTGATATGCAGTAGGAGTGTAGGGGTGATATGCAGTAGGAGTGAGTGTAGGGGTGATATGCAGTAGGAGTAAGTGTAGGGGTGATATGCAGTAGGAGTAAGTGTAGGGGTGATATGCAGTAGGAGTGAGTGTAGGGGTGATATTCAGTAGGAGTGTAGGGGTGATATGCAGTAGGAGTGAGTGTAGGGGTAATATGCAGTAGGAGTGAGTGTAGGGGTGATATGCAGTAGGAGTGAGTGTAGGGGTGATATGCAGTAGGAGTGAGTGTAGGGGTGATATGGAGTAGGAGTATAGGGGTGATATGCAGTAGGAGGAACTGCAGCTTTGTGCCAAAGTCAAAGGTTTCCCTGATTCCTCCAGCGCAAGTGAACGGCAGAGTCATGTGATCACCCGTGATTGGTTGAGGTGCCAGAGAGGTGTGGTCTTGTATCCCTGGCAGCTGGGCTAAAATGTCCTGCCTACACTCTGAACTAAAGGATTCTACCCAGGCACAAATGTGGGCCAAATTCTGTCCTTAACAAATAGGCCAGTGGAAGGTGAACCGTGTACACTGTAACTTGGCCGGGTGATCGGCAGGCATGACGGCACCTTCGGCCACCCATCCGCCATTACACAAGTGACGATGGGGGTCGTCAAAACATCGCGCAATCTGTGAGACGAGGACGTGATCAAGACGCAGAAAATGAGATGCAAACCGATGCTAATCAATTTCCATGCTCTGTGGTCACTGCGTGCGTGTGTGTGCGTGTGTGTGTGTGTGTGTGTGTGTGAGTGTGTGTGTGTGTGTGTGTGTGTGTGTGTGTGTGTGTGTGTGTGTGTGTGTGTGTGTGTGTGTGAGTATGTGACTGACTCAAGGTTGCTTGTCAAGACTGTCTATATATAGCTACATGCATTTTTTCATCCTTTATGCTGTGGCAGGCACACAGTGCAATTAGTGCATAATACACATTTAATCCTAATTCTCTTTGTCAAAGCCTGAGCCTGAACGATAGCCCTGAAAGTCCTGCTGTGGCCGCGGACGCGGTCTGCTTCAGCGGGTGGTCATTAATAACAGCACAGCTTCACTAGGCCTGATCTTCGCTTAGAGCTGCTAATACGGCAGCATCGGCACTTCCTGCTTAGCTTATCTGAGGGACCTATCAGAGGTAACTAGTGCTACTGTGATTAGAGTGGCGTCCCCAGGGGCCTGGCTGGCCTGAATACGGTGCCCTGCCTCTGAGCTTCTAATCTGGCTGTCCTCATCTTGTACGAGAGGAAGCCAGTGATGTGAGGATGTCTCGTATATAGTGGCGGCTTGAATACGAGCATATCGGCCAAAGGCAGCGTAATTCTGACTGACAGCTACCTTTCCCCCATAAAAGGTTAAATACAATCCACTCAAAAGAACAAGCAGAATCATGGACAGAGGAGGGCAACAAGCAACCATTTACATATGGGGGCATATCGAACACCTGTCAGAACCTGTCAGAACCTGTCAGAACCTGTCAGAACCTGTCAGCACGTGTCAGTCTGGTTCTTCTGGGGGTTTCATTCTGCGTGGCGGACAGTGACGCACTGAATGGACCAGTTAGTCTGGAGGATGGGGCCCATACTGAACACAGTGGTCAGTCTGGAGGACGGGGCCCATACTGAACACAGTGGTCAGTCTGGAGGACGGGGCCCATACTGAACACAGTGGTCAGTCTGGAAGATGTGGATCATACTAAACACAGCGGTCATTCTGGAGGAAAGGGCCCATACTGAACACAGCGGTCAGTCTGGAGGACGGGGGCCCATACTGAACACAGCGGTCAGTCTGGAGGACGGGCCCATACTGAACACAGCGGTCAGTCTGGAAGACGTGGATCATACTAAACACAGCTGTCATTCTGGAGGAAAGGGCCCATACTGAACACAGTGGTCAGTCTGCAGGACAGGGCCCATACTGAACACAGTGGTCAGTCTGCAGGACAGGGCCCATACTGAACACAGTGGTCAGTCTGGAGGACGGGGCCCATACTGAACACAGTGGTCAGTCTGGAGGACGGGGCCCATACTGAACACAGTGGTCAATCTGGAGGACGGGGCCCATACTGAACACAGCGGTCAGTCTGGAGGACGGGCCCATACTGAACACAGTGGTCAGTCTGCAGGACAGGGCCCATACTGAACACAGTGGTCAGTCTGGAGGACGGGGCCCATACTGAACACAGTGGTCAGTCTGGAGGACGGGGCCCATACTGAACACAGTGGTCAGTCTGGAGGACGGGTCCATACTGAACAGAGAGGTCAATTTGGAGGACGACGTTGCTGCTCAATGGCAAAATAATAAATAAATACTGCACGTGAGGTCACGTTTACAACATGGTGCACTTTTCTCCTGTATGGTGAGAGGTGCTTATCATTGAAAGTGCTTAGAGGAGACACAGACCTAGACAGACCTAGCGACAGACACCAAAACTATTAACAGCTTGTCAGCAGGCGTGAAGGTTGAATGGGGTCAACAGTGTACTCTTTCACATCGTCAAATGGCATTAGACTTACTTCCTCTCTCTCTCTCTTTCCTCCTCTCTCTCTCTCTTTCTGTCTCTCTCCCTCTACCTCTCTCATATATACATATGCAGCACTGGAAAAACATAAGAGTCTACTTCAGAAATCTCACCTCTATATGTATGGCAGCTATTTCATCCCAGATGAATTCTAATGCAGAGACACCTTATTCATTATACATTATGCATAATGTGGTAGCGATTCTGTGATCACCCGAACCAAATTGTTCATTCTTTTGACAAGTTCTCTTTTTCTGAAAATAAATTCTGTAAATTATAAATATTTTTATTTGCAATTTGAAGATTAATTTTTGGAAAAAAATAATACTCAAGCATATACTTATAACTAGAGAAACATATTTTTTTAGAGAGAGAGAGAGAGAAACATTTTGAAAAGGTCTCTTAATTTTTTTCCACAGCAGTCTCATAATTCCTCACCCTCAATCTCTCTTTTGTCTCCATCTCTTTCGACTGCTGTGTCTGTTTGCCTGTCTTGCTCTCTCTCTCTCTCTCCCTCTCTCTCTCTCTCTCCTCTCTCTCCCTCTCTCTCCCTCTCTCTCCTCTCTCTCTCTCTCTCTCTCTCCTCTCTCTCCTCTCTCTCTCTCTCTCTCTCCCTCTCTCCCCTCTCTCTCTCTCTCTCTCTCTTCCCTCTCTCCTCTCTCTCTCTCTCCTCTCTCTCTCTCTCTCTCTCTCTCTCTTCTCTCTCTCCTCTCTCTCTCTCCTCTCTCCCTCTCTCCCTCTCTCTCTCTCTCTCTCTCTCTCTCTCTCTCTCTCTCTCTCTCTCCCTCTCCCTCTCTCTCTCTCTCTCTCTCTTCTCCCTCTCTCTCTCTCTCTCTCTCTCTCTCTCTCTCTCTCTCTCTCGTCTCTCTCTCTCCCTCTCTCTCTCTCTCTCTCCCCTCCTCCTTCTCTCCTTGCACTTATCACTGAGGTGTGAAGCTGATTATATGTGAAGTGTAGTTATACAGTTCCTCAGTCAATACTGAAGGTGAGCTTGTGTTAACAGCAGTGGTCTTTATACTGACCATTCCCAGGGAAGATGCTGGCCCTACTGCAAAGGACATTCAGCACAGAATCACAATAACTGAAGCAAATGTGATCAGGAGCCAGGCCTCTCTATTACGCTGGAATGAAGGTTTCGCCTTCATGTTTTCTAAACTGAATGGCGGCCCAATGCCACACAGAAGGAAAGCGAACATGTGGGGGCCGTGTTTGTGGGCGGAGCCAAGGTGAGCCCTCAACTCCACCCCCCAAACACTCCAGCTCTGCTCACATGTCCTCCGGCTCTGATTAATTGCTCGTTTAGGCTAACGAGCGTATTAATGGGGCACATGGCTCTCTTTTGCCTAATCTTTAATAAATTGCACAGGCATTTATAACGGCCCTCTCGCTGCAGAAAGAGAGACGCCATGATCCCTGGGTGGCACGTGCATGACAGAGATGGACTGGGACCGTCTCAGTGTCCAACTCCAAAGCTCCAGAGGCATGCGTGGGGGACAGTGACAGGAGTCTGCTGAGCAAATCCATTACGGTGCTTTTTGAACCGACAGCTTGAGCCGGTGTTCAATCAGTGTAGTGTGTGTGCATCCGTGTGTGTGAGGTGTGTGTGTGTCCCTGTGTGTGTGAGATGTGTGTAGCTGTGAGGTGTGTGTGTGTCCCCGTGTGTGTGAGGTGTGTGTAGCTGTGAGGTGTGTGTGTCCCCGTGTGTGTGAGGTGTGTGTGTGTCCCCGTGTGTGTGAGGTGTGTGTGTGTCCCCGTGTGTGTGAGGTGTGTGTAGCTGTGAGGTGTGTGTGTGTCCCCGTGTGTGTGAGGTGTGTGTAGCAGTGAGGTGTGTGTGTCCCCGTGTGTGTGAGGTGTGTGTAGCTGTGAGGTGTGTGTGTGTCCCCGTGTGTG
>NC_135217.1:9160353-9242853 GCF_052324685.1 Brachyhypopomus gauderio
TAATCATTAGGACGGTAAGAAGGTGGTATCCAGGGACACGGGGGACGGACACTCGAAGGTTTGTAATTTACTTGAGCTTTCCCGCAGGGGACACACTTCACCACTACCACCACGCCTACTGTCAGCTGGTTTTACAAGAGCCTTGGGAAAAAAAACCTCCGTATGCAGACAGTACGGCATGATCCCAGGCATTACGTCCCACTGATCTGCCAAGTGAGTGTGGGTGATAGTTTGTAAAGCTTGGGCTTGAGAATATGTGTGATGTGTGATGTTAGTAGTGTCAGACCAGAAGGACCTACAAGATGCAGCTACATCACACCAGCACAACCAATAAGAACAATCCACTGTTTGCTATTAATCTGCCGTGCCCGTGCTCCCAGGTCCTAGTGCTCTACCTCTACCGTTTGATTTGATTGGTTGTGCTTTTTAATCTCAGAAGCCGAGATCTCCATTAGACGGGAAAATATGCCGAACTACAAACCCTCAAATCAACGTGATGTGCCATCATTCCCTCTGTGTAATGTTCACTGTGCCATTCTGTATTCTTCACGAAATACATAAAGATCACTGTAATAGTCAGCAGCGTATGGTGCCATTAATTGTTTATTGGAAACTGCAGTTAGTATTCTTTTAATAGAAATGAGTCAGAACCACCTGAATGACTTCGAACAGTTAAATTCATTACGAACGTTTTTTCGTTAATTATTATTATTCTCATCCCCTGCTATTTGCTGCTATTGCTGCGGTCCGTGTGTGACCACACTCAGCAAGACGGGTCACATGCCTGGCAGGAGAGTAAGCCCGGCGTGTCCAGGTCTTCAGCCCTTCCCTGTGAGCTTACACAGCGCTAACTGAGATTCATTTGCGGTTGCTTTCATCGGCGAAGGAGTCGCCCGGTTCTGTGCAGATCCCCACCATCGGGGGGGGCTCGGTCGAGTCTGACCACGCCCCCTCACGTGTGCCGTCTGCCGGCTGCGTGATGTAATCCCCCTCCTTCCTCGATTATTTCCGGGGGGGGCGAGCTCACGGTCGCATCGGGGTGCGAGTGATTGGAGGAGCCATGGCGGGAGAGGGGAGAGGGGCGGGGGGGGGGGGGGGGGGGGGGTTAAACAAACGTTGGAAATTTTTTGTAGAGCTTCGAGGTTGCTGTTGTAATGAAAATATCACCAGGCAGCCAGGAGCCCCAGGCATCCACATACAATTAAGTCAACCTGCATGGAGCCGGCCCTCGCTGAGCTGTGGGCGCCATAACAATTTTCAACTCTGACGCCTCTTTAGTCAGGCATCTGAGACCCAGATCAACAGGTTTATTTCCCTTCCTCCTCTTCTCCTTCGTCAGGTGGTGTAGCGTAGCATTGCAGCTAGCAGGGCGGATGACGCACACCTAGCGGGTGATGCTAATTCAATTGTGCGGTTGAGGATTTTTGAGCAGTCCACGTGAGAGGGGAGGGTCGCTGTCTCACGCCTCTGGAAATGGGTCTAAGTACTTTATAATTACTGCTCTTCAAGGGAGTGGGTAACAAATATATGCAAATTGCATTGTGTCGGCACTGGCATCAACAAATCTCAAGGTAAAGTAGGGCAGATAATGAGGTGTATTAAGCCTCCACATAGAGAGGGAGATGGAGAGAAAGGTGTTTTTGTGTGTGTGTGTGTGTGTGTGTGTGTGTGTGTGTGTGTGTGTGTGTGTGTGTGTGTGTGTGTGTGTGTGTGTGTGTGTCTGTGCATCGTATGTCTGAGGACAGAAGATGGAGACCCATCAATAGATTAACCCATCAATGAATAGACTTAGTAATTAATGTGAACTAGGTTAAATAGGTGGATTAAATAATATGGTATACACACACATTCTTAGATATTTGGAAAATACATTGTTTATTTATTAAGGCCCTGCTGGAGAAAGTTTCTGCTGTTTCACATTGCCCAGAATAATGCATGTGTCCAGTAGCCAGAGCTGGAACACGATCAGAACCATCACCCAGCTGCCCACTGCCTGTTACCCATTGCCCTGCTGTGTTTACTTAATTGCTGTTAATTTTCTATGAGACAAACATCTGTGAACATCTAATGGTCTCCATGATTCACACGTCTGACAGCATTAGGAGTGTATGCGTGCTAAAAGATGGAAATTAATGCTGGTTATATAAATAATGTGTCATTCTCTAGCATGAAGTCAAATTAATAGATGGCATGTACCAAACACATGAGATTGGGAAGGTATATTCCAAAGCCCATGCTGTGATGTGACACACTGGTTTTGTTTGATCAGTATCCCAGTTGAAAGCACGGCTGGAATAACAAAACCAGTTCCGATGGCTAGTCTACCTGCTGGACATTCCACCCCCTTTTCCTCCTCTCTTCAAACCACTAGTGTCCCTTCCACTGATGTGGATGTGAGTAGCTCCTTGGGCCTCCAAATTGACCTATTACTTAGCTCACGTTTTCCTTGAGCTGATCTGTAGGATGGGGTCTCATAGCACGTAGCTCCACACAAACACCTTCCACTGCTGCCGCTCAGAAGCTATTAGTGTCGGCCTGCATCTCCCCAGTCACCTCCTGCTCCGGCATCTCACACGTGTCCAGATTGCCACGCTCCGCCGTGCGGACGCACACCGAGCACCGAATGTGGTAAATGGTATTCGGCCCGTGTTAGATCTGACAACAGACCAGAAAGTGGGCCTCGTGTCTTCCGCTTCCTCCACCCCGGAAGCACGGGGCTGATCGTTAGCGTGGATGATACCTATCGCACTTGTGCAGCTTCTTGGAAGCGTTCGGTGTGCACACCGGGCCGGTCCCCGCTGCTACGAGGTGGCTCTGTCGAAGCTTGGCTCCATTGAAATGCTAACTCCACAAACGAGTCTCAGCGTTGCTAACAACCTCGCAGAGAGGGCAGCCAGCACTTATCAGGTTGGCACCGAGTTCACAGACGCACAAGATTAGCCTAAACGTCCTCCTTCATAACTCAGCCCAACACCAGTAGCCATATGTGTCGGCCATATGCGATTGGGTGCTTGTGTAGAGATTAGCAGCGGCTAGCAGTGGGAGTTTAGTGATTCAGTGCTCTAGACCCCTTACCCAAAGCCACACTTAATGACATTTGGTGTGTCCGGGATGACCAGGAGTCAAACTGACAGACTAGTCATCTCAGATATCCTCTGCCCCTTACAAGGATGCACAGACAGTTTTGATATGATCGCATTAAGGTGCCTAGTCTGGTATCTTCGGTTATTAGCGTGAATCAGGTCACATGGATCCTAATGGAATCACCCTCACTCTCAGAAACAGAGGAGCCACACTTTAAGCACCACCCACCAACATGCCGCGTTTTGTACAGCAGTACTGGGCTGACGCGCTCATGTCCCAAAAGTCGCACGTCTGCTCTCGCCACAGATCCGTTTTGCCGCATCTGTGCCCACACGACATCCCGTAATAAGAAACAGCATACACCGTATCGCGTTACCTTTCTTGTCGCTGTAGGAATGGGAAGTCAGTGTTTGTTTCTTTATCTGTAAATATGTCCCACTGTACAACACCCAGTTGACTGTTTGGTTGGGTCACGGTATTTTTCTGTTTTTTACCTCACGGCTTCTTCCATCCGCATCCAAGTGCAACTCTCGAGAAAGGCGTCTCAAGTGTGCCTTTGATAAGAGGTGCACCAGGACGCCATTCCTGTCACAAGTTAATTCCCCCGTGCCCTCCTCCGAAAGAACAATCGACGCCCGAACATTTATAGCAGAGCTGTCTGTTTACTTCTCATCACAGAGACAGCCGCATAATCAAACCGAGGCGCTGCTCCAGCACAGTTCACTGGAGTAAAGTACACGTGTCTGCAGGGACTGCTTTTGGGTAATGAGTCTAGCAGAGACTTTGGTAATGGCCAGGTCTATTTCTGTCTAAGAAACAAGGAACAGACACAGACCACGCAAGGAGCAAAACTACAATATTCTTTCAGACCGGAATTTAAGGATAAAACAGTCAAAGTAATTTAGTGGGAGGAAGCGTGGAAATGGGTGTTTCTCTCTCTCTCTCTCTCTCTCTCTCTCTCTCTCTCTCTCTCTCTCTCTCTCTCTCCCTCTCTCTTTAAAGTAAGAGAGGCAGGGCCTTTTCTGCGTCTCTCCCTGTGAAATCCCAGTTTTTCAAAAGCGAGCTGTCTGTGCCAGCCTCTCCTCCTGCTCCAGTCTTCACAGCGTTACAAACCTCTGGTTACATGAGGCGGGCCTGCACACCTCCGCCGCCGTGTCCCCTAATGAAGCATGAATATTGGCTGCAGGAGAGCCGGGCTGGACCGGCAGCGAGCTGGAACGACACAAGGTGCGGAGGCTCTGACAGCCTGGCGCACGCCCGCTCGGAGCACAAACCCCACTTGACCTTTCGCATCGCATTGATACAATGCCGCACGAGGCTTTTTACAAGCCCCCCAATCCCAATCCATCAGCCCGCGGGCTCCTGTGGCGGAACAGCGGGTCCACGACGCCCACGCGGTGTCAGGCCCCCAAAGCAATTTCACAGGGAGATTCATTTTTTTCCATTAAAAGTGGGTGACATTAAGAGCAGGGGTCCCGGGCTAATCCACAGCACCAAATGGCCACACTGCATGGTCATTTCTGACGGCACCATGTTGCCACAGAAGGAGGAGTGGGAGGGCAACAGAATGTCTGTCCACAGCTTCTCGGAGCAGCGTTTGTTTGGAGGGAGATTACACCAGTGGCTGGGTCTCTGTGGTCTGATGTAAGCATGCATCCATACCACAGGTGTACACACACACACACACACACACACACACACACACACACACACATGCATACAAGCATGAACACACGACAGAAATAAATGTACCCCTACATCCACACAGACACATACGACACATACTCAAACACGCACACACACCCATGCACGCATACACACACCCACGCACGCACACACACTGTCCCCCGTAAACAATAGTGTCATTCTCTTTGGTTCGGGCAAGACAGCACGCCAGTGATCAAAGCCCCTCTGGAACAGTTCATATTTCTCCACATTTGTACCCGGCCATGCATCTGACAGGATTCTCAAAACAAAGGCTGGTTTGATGGAGATTTAGAGCCTTGTTTGTGTTTGTCAAACATTCAGCTGCTTGTCAATTTCATGCTTAGCTTCTAACTGGAATGAATGGGCGTCTTTCATATAGACACAACTGATTAGAATTTCTTTAACATTACATGACTGAAAGGAAGATGGAGAAACGTAGAAGGTAGAAGATGTTATGTGGTCATCATGAAGTGGGGCTGATGTTACACAGTTACTGTAGCTCTCACGCTGCAGACGGGTTGTCCTGCAGACGGGTTGTCCTGCAGGACACTAGTGGTTTGTTTCTTCTTGTTTTACTGAGAACCAATTCAAGTCTGTTTTGTTTGCCGACATTATAAATCCGCAATTAACAGACAGCAAGTAAAACTACTGAAGCCTGTAGCCCTTATGAGTTATTTGTCCTGTCTCTCCGTCTCTTTTACACACACACACACACACACACACACACACACACACGTCATTTACCCCCAGCCCTTCCGCACCCTCCCGTCTCTGCTGTAGGTACTGAAGCTCCTGCGTCCCCCCCTTCCCGGTGCCGCCCCGGGAGAACAGGCGTGGGCGGGTTTCCCATAATCATCGCCCTTTCTGAACTAAAGTCATAAATCACGACGCCAAAAACAATCAAACTCCTGGACACTTTTGAGCTGCCACAGCCCTTACACATATTAAAGGATAAATCTCCATGCAGAGGCCTTTTCTCCCACAATGGGGAAGCAAGGAAAGAAATCGATGCATTTCATGTTTTTTTTTTTTTCCGTTTTTTTCTCCATACTCCCATCCTCCATCTCCTCTCCTTTCTGGCTGACTCCTCCTCAAACCCCCACCCCCACCCAACCCCCACCCAACCCCCACTTCACTGTTGCTGCAGGTAATGCTTAAATGTGGCCCAGAGAGGTGCAGAGTCCAGGCAGGCATGACGCGGGCCAGGAGCCGAGCCGCGCCGCTATTTTTAAGGCGGCGGCGGATGCCGTTCGGGGGCCGGCTACAGTCTCCTAATGGAAAAGCAAACAGAGGAGGCTATTTATAAACATCAGGACATTTGTTCAAGCCTGGGTAATAGAGCTGGGTGGTGTGGGGCAAGACGGGAGAGATGGCGCGTGTGGGCCTCTAAATGGCGACGGGCAGGAGTCACTTGACCTCTTTTGGATCAGGCAGGTGTTTTGAGGTTATTCCTCTTTTTTGCAGTTTTCTAAAAATATATATATATATATATTATAGGTATTTCATTTTATTTCTTTTTTTTTTTTGTAAGGATGGATATTTTTTCTTGGCATGAGTTAACCAAAGCGTACATTAATATCACAATGTAATATTTTCCTCTTTTGTTATGGAAATAAGCATCACAGTGCATTAAGCATGGAGTGACACACTTGTGTTTAACAGTTAAGTTGTGCTGTGCATTAAGTCATGGGTTCAAGCCATGACTTCAGATGAGGGGTCATACTAGGGTCATACTCCTGAGCCCCTCCAGCTGATGACCGCTGCTCTGGGGAAGGGCGCTTTCTGACAAACTGGGCACAGACTTGGGTTAAAATGCACACATTTATTAAATGAGTTAGCTGACAGGCAACACACCTCACTCTGGGCTGTCAATACTGTTTTTAAAGTTAAATGAAAGACCCCTAGGTTGCTCCCTAGGCCCACCTTCCAAACACATAATTGTATGATATATAAATGTGTTCCTTTACACTGCAACATCAAGGGTCATTTGCAAGGATAGATAACCAAGACTTATAATGCTAGTCGCTATGGAGACAATCAGAGGTAGTGTGGAAACGTATTCTATTTCTGCCCATCCCAGAATGCTCGCTGTTGTGTGCTTGTCGTGAGAACTAGCTCCCCTTTGACCACACTATACTGGTCTCTGTCTGGAAGACGCCGCCTCTCTCTGACAGCCTCTCGGGGTATCTATTTATTGATCTGCTTACAGCACGGAGGTCCGATACTTTGTAATGCTTTGCACTTTGTCAGCCATTACGTATTGCATCACAGTCCTGTGCATCCCGGTGATGAAGTTAGCCAGTACATAAGCGGCGAGACATTACCGCATCCTAAACGCATATATATGCTGGGGCTGTTTTTCAATACTTTTGCTTCAACCTTATTGTCAATCAGTTTATTTAAATCTCTCTCTCTCTCTCTCTCTCTCTCTCTCTCTCTCTCTCACTCACTCTCTCTCTCACACACACAATCTCTCACAGTGTTAATTGTTTCTTTCTTCTCCCCTACCGCTCTGGCCCGCAGTAGAAAGGCGCTCCACTATGTGTGAGAAGGCTGAGGGAGCCAGTCCTGCAGTCTCCATCTGTCTAGAGAGGCTGAAGTCTCCCGCTGCCTCCGTGAGGACACAGAGAATGGCAGACAAGATGGTGACTCACTCTCACCTCTAAATATGCGCACTCAAGGGTCTGCGGAGGGGGGAGCTCTCATCACTGTCTGTCCTAAAGGAGAACGTAATGATTTTTACTGCCGTGGGGTTTAAAGGAGTCCACGCTGCCCTAGAAACGACCAATCTCCCTGCGACTGAGGAAAGCTAGCCAACACGCGTCATCTTTAGACAGTCAAGAGCCTTTAGAAATCTGCCAGATAGCTACTGAATGGACGTCTTTGATAGGTGTGTGGTGTTCATTGTGGCTTTGGATAAAACTTGCTGTTCCCTTCCTTAAATCTTCTATCTTTCCAAAATCGTCAGGACACACATTGTAAGGCTAATTACTTCAGAATCATTACTGGCCACAGTGGCATTGTGGGAGTCAGACTCCTTCATTTTTTGCTGAAAGGCATAAAGGTCCAACTGTCCAGACAACAGTCCAAAGCTATTAATGCAATCATTTATCTGTTTGTGTGTTTTCTCTTCTATTCTCCTATGCATAAACTCCACCTCGATTTCTTCTCTTCTCCATATATCTGTGCTACACTGTGCATTGCAGCGTGTGTATGTATACACTATAACAAATGCTTTCATTACATATACAGGTAACCTTTGGTCTAGGGGTCACTCTCATATAAAGTCACTCTCATATAAAGATGGGCGATGAGTCTGCATGAGTCCATCTGAGCTGCTCACCTGAGCAAGCAAGGAAGCACAGGAGCAAGGAGAACATTTGTGTCAGAAACCTGGAGATCTTGCACACAGTTCTAAAGTGTGCTAGCGGAATCTCAGCCAGGACAAATGGTACAGAGGAGCTTTTTGAGAAGCCCTAAGAGAATGATCCGACTTCCACATAATTGACCCCAAAACATAAGCCATACTGTAGCGCTATCCCAATGAACTGGGTCCGATAGAGAGTGCAATCTGCTAGAAGCCAGAGGCTGCATGAGATCTAAACTGGATCTAATCAGGGAATCGAGACCTAATACCCTTCTTATCTTTGAGCTTTGAGGAGACATGATGCTCAGAGCAGACCTCGCATTGTGGCAGCAGAGTTTTGCCACGGCTGCCTAATGTGTGTGTGTGTGTGTGTGTGTGTGTGCATCACGCACACATGCACATTCTCCCACACCTACACATCAAGTAATTTGATGTGCTTAATAAAATGTTGGGGAGGAGATGTACGAAAACAAGCATCTTGTCCATATTGCATTTTATTACAGTAAATCACTCTCAAGTGGGCTTACGGCTTAGGGACATGCTCATCAGCAAAACGGATCGAGAGAGAGACAGGGAGAGAGACAGGGAGAGAGAGAGACAGGGCGAGAGACAGGGCGAGAGACAGGGAGAGAGACAGGGCGAGAGACAGGGCGAGAGAGATGAAGATGCTGGGAAGATAATGGAGAACCATACAAGGCTGTGAAACCCTGTGCTGCGCTTTATTAGGGGCAGGTGGTGTAGTTATAGCTGTAGGCGTCGATTATAATGTATGCTGGTGAGTGCCTCCTCATTTATAGCTATACTTAGAAATATATATAGGTATGCTAGCTACTGTTCCATTTGTGGAATAGCGTCCATTAGTTGGCGGAACTGTGTGTTATAGCTTAAGAGAGTTTTCTTAAAGTTTAACTACCACACACACACACACACACACACACACACACACACACACACACACACATACAGACATGCAGAAGCACACAAAAACAAAAAGGTGGAGAAAAACTCCACTTATGTAAATGGGAGAATGACTTCTGCCCTGGTGGTCAAGAAATTTCCATTTAAACACAATGTTTGACTAAATATTCATGACCTCATAATTACCATGGTGCACTTCTGGATAAATGATCTCTGGAAACTATAGAGAAAACTGTTGTAAGGAGCTAAATCAGCTCCAGCAAATGAAATTAAAGTTTATCTGTATCATAATCATCAATTATTATCGCAATAATTTGGGGATTTGTTTTTGAAAACAACTTTTAAGTACCATGATTATGACTAATTTCTTCCTTATTCCACTTGAAATTAATTTGAAGCAGGCGTGTTTTTCACATCCATGAAGCTACGCAGCTCTCTGCTTTGCCATAGGTTTAAAAAACCCGCAATATGACTTAACAGTTTCCAGACCCTCATCTCATACTCTGTCAAAACATTCTCTCACTCTTGATCAGCCTTGGTCTCCATGGCGCCCTTATCTCGCACGCTTCTCCCCGGAGTGATGTGGGTGAACTCTCCCGAGAGTGGGAGTGCATCCTGCTCAATGATTTGCTCAGTCGGTACTTAACCGTGCCGCGTCCTCTAACTCCACTGCTCCACTAATTACCAGCTCTTCCTGCGGGTAATTGCCTAATCCCGCTGTGCCGGATGATTATCGGACGTTCAAGAGCAAGATGTAACATAATCCCCTTTCCTGCTTTCGCCTTTGTTGATTTACGAGGTTTTGGCCTCTTTGGTTGGTGGCTCGGTGGACGGTTGGGTGAATGGTCAGCTGGCTGGTTGGCTGGCCAAGTCACAGGTTGGTGGGGTGGGTGGTCAGTGTTTAGTCTTTTGGTGGTTTAGTGGCTGGGTGGTGAAGTGTGTGGTTGGCTGGTCGACTGGGTGGGGGTTTGGTGGTTTAGAAGTTGGGTTAGCTGGTTGTTGACCAGCTGGGTTGTTCATCATTAGTTGGATGACTTGATGAACAAAAACTATAAATGAAATCCCTTAATTAGAGTGGTTTCTCTAATCTTGAACAAAATAGATTGTACTAGAACCTTATTAGATTACACATGGACAATGACAATACAATGACAGTGACTGTGTACAAAGGAGAAGCAAGAATGTGTGTGTGTGTGTGTGTGTGTGTGTGTGTGTGTGTGTGTGTGTGTGTGTGTGTGTGTGTGGTGGTTGACTGTTGCTGACTGATTACAGAGCTGTTGTGACTATTGTGTGTTACCATGGACTGAAAACTCCCTTGATTATTTTTCACCTTGACATTGACCTTACAGTCATCCCATCTTTCTGTCCCAAGAGTGTGTGTGTGTGTGTGTGTGTGTGTGTGTGTGTGTGTGTGTGTGTGTGTGTGTGTGTGTGTGCGCGTGCAGTCGTCCCTCAATTTTCCATTCTCTCCAGCTCCCCTGTTATCTATGTACTGCATCTAAATGACCCACCTCTCCTCAACCTAATTACTGCAGGATCAACCCAATGTATTCACGTCCTGCCCAGCAGACGCAGGGATTTGTCTCTGGTTTTAAACAAAAGGCAGTGATAGTCCGCTAGCTCACGTCCTTTTTACACCATGAATATATCATTGTGCTCAGTTCTGCGGATCCCCTCTCGGGATCGATAGCTGGATTCATTCACTTAGTCCTGTAGAACAGAGAGGGCCTTATGAGGGCTTAAAGTCCAACAGCCTATGGCTTGGGGAAAAGAAAGTGCTCAGCGTCAAGTAAACGCTGATATTAGGTCCAGTGAACTGTTATAGTATGAATAAAAGTCAAGTATGCAAAGGAATTTGCACAATAAAGGACCCAATAAAGTGCAGTGACCTTGGGGGGAGGGGGTGTTCAGGTATCTAAGAAGTACATTTAAACTTCAGAGAGGAATGTAGCGTGATATCTTTTTAATCAAAAATTGATTAGCTTTCATCATCACCCCCTCCCCAATTAAGATGATGAGGCAACACAAAATTGCCCACATTAGCATAAACAATCTGACAAATCAGTGCAAATTGCACTGGAGAGTGCGGGTGTTATACGTATCCGATGATTGAGATTTCCCGTAACCGCACCTTCCTCAAAAACAGGTGATGGGGAAAAAAAGTGCAGTTTACCAAGTGGCTTGGTGGCATATTGTCATTCAGTTGAATATGGGAGCGAGTCAGGAGGTGTTATTAACAATGAAGATGTGAACGTGCAGGATCTGCTAATGTCCTGTCACTGCTCTGCTCACTGCTGGCGGCCACAGTGTCGGACACACACACACACACACACACACACACACACACACACACACACACACACACACACACACAGATTTTCTCAGAAATGCAAAACGACAGTGGCAACATGAGGTCAGTACCGGAGATCATGTTCACCAATCTGAAGGGTTTTATCAGAATCAGGGCAGGTTGCATTTCGGAGATCGTTCGGGGACAGCGTAACAGGAGCCGTCTCAAGCGCCGGTGCGATTGGACGGTTTCTGGACTGCGTTTCTCCATTATTTTAGGGAACAGCAGAAAGAGGAAGAAATTGTCCTTTACATCCGATTTTGCTGAAGACCGACCAAGGTTTTAATTACCACTATGAAACCAAATCACCACCAGCACCTTTCACTCTCAAACTTCACTTTGCAGACGACTGACCCGTACAACTGGAACTAGAAATAATGACATCCAGTAAAATAAAATCAGCATTAGTGTGCACTCCTGTGACCCCCCAACCATCATTAAAGCCTTCTGAAAAGCCAACTTCACCGGGCCGGCTGTATGTGAGCACGGGACGTGGGACACGCAGTAGAAGAGGCAGCTGGATCTTCTTTACTGCACTTTCATTTGAAGAAGTGTCTCGTGATTGCTGAAGGAAATAAACATCATTGGTTTTTGATTTGCGGGGAGTGCGCGGTGATAGACGGTGGAAAAATCACCCTCCGAGACGAAGTCTAGACACTAAAGGAACGATGTTTTAGGTTAAGTGCAAGACGTCTGCCTAACCGGCACTTGTGGAAACACGATTTGACGCCTGTCATGTGTCGAGGTTAAAAGGCAAGGACAATACGTCTGTCTTTCTGTCTGTCTTTCTTTTTCTTTTTTGACCTTTACACAAGACATTCGATGGCAGAGACACCGTGCTGTATACAGAAGCCGACATTTTGTTCTGGAATGGCCCGTTTTTGGCCACGCTGATGACTCGTCATTAGGACAGATGCAGACGGGCTCCACTGGCGGTTCAGTAACACGGGGCCCTCTAATAAGGCCTGAATATCACGAAAGCCTCCACCAAATGATGAGTTTATTATTTCCATTCACCTTCTTGTTAAACCCTCGTGAATGGATACTCGCTCCGTAATGGATCCGAGCTCCACGCCTGTGTCCGTATAACAAAATCCACTTTCATTCAGCGCTCTCCGCGCCGGCGCATGACCTCTGATCAATAAACAGATCGCCACGTTCATAAATATTTTCATTCTAAATAAGAAATCGTCCATCTCGGGTTTTGATTACTCCACAATGAGCTCACGGGCTCCGAAGTGCACTAATAGAGAGATTAGCATTTATATTGGCTTTCCTGTCCACACCAGAACGGGAGACAGAGGCCAAGAACAATGGCCGTGGTGAAAGGGATCATCCGACCTAAATAACCATCGCCGCACAACGCGAGGAGCGCGAGAACCCGGCGGGTCCAGGCACACGGATCACCCTTTATCCTCATCCCACCTCTTTAAATGGCCTTGAGCTGCAGGGAAATAAGACTGTAGCGAATACACTGCGCCTGTCCCGCTCACGTCACAGCGTTCGAGGTGCCGGGTTTCACTCGTGCAGAAGGATGCCTGTCAGCAGCAGAGAGTCATTCGAGAATAATGCCACACACAGTATTTAAGAATATAAGGCACCAGTTATTTTTTTCCCATTTTCCCAGTTTAGGCTGTCCCTGACATACATCGCTGCTCTGTTCTCCCGTAAGCCTTTCGCCTTCTAAACGACTGTATGACCTTCCATGTCCTGTAACTCGAGTAAATAATAACTTGAATTTACATGTATTCAATTATTATTAAGTATTCGTATATGAAAGTGGCATGAGCTTGCACTTTTGCTGCTCGTAACGGTCTTGATAGTGACGGGATGTTTGTCTTACACCCTCCGCTGGCCTCTAAATCCTCTAAATCCATGCCCTAGTACTGTTAGCTCGAGTGTGATTGCTTCTTGGTAATGTAATAGTATGAACATGTGGATTACAAGAGCTACGCATTACCCAGAATACAGCTTGTGTTCTGAGTAGGGCATAGGGTCACTGAGATTAGATGCAATATTGCATTTATGGACTCATAATAGACCTGTAGTCAGAGCAATCAGAAGGTGCCTTGTATTGTTCCTGGAACAGCCAGATATTGCTCTACATTCTGGCATTATGGGTATTATGGCATGTGAAGACTTATGATAACTCTTCAGTAGGAATACCATGTCATTTTGCTGGTGGGCCCAACCATCTTAAGATCATTTTGCTGGTTTTACTTTTCTGCTTTCAATTTGTTTATATCATTTTAGATTTATGTAAGTTAAAATCTATGTATGCTTATGCAATTTGACATTTCTTGGTCAAATAACAAAGGCACCTTTCTTATGGTCTAGATTTTATATGTTAGGCCCATTTCCTTGAATCATTTGTGGAATTGGAGCTGTTGGATGGTGAGACATACTGTAACACTGCTAGCCAGATACCTTCAAGCACTGAACTGAACTCTCACACAGTGAGACGAGAAATAAAGGCTTAAATGATTAACAAGCCCTCATTCAAATGCTTATAAACACCCATCGCTTCTCAATCTTAGCTCTAAGCATCCTCTGCAAGTTTAGCAACAACAAAACACTTCCTTTGGCGTCTTGAATGGCCATAGAATGCAGCCTGTCCTTCGCAGATGACAATAAATGTAAGTGACAGCGTGTCTCAGAAGTGAAAGCAATGCAGGAGAACTTTCAGCGTTTCCTTCAGAATAAGCATGCCGCGCACAGCAGCACGTCAGAACAGATTACCGACCAAAAAGGAGTTTAATTACTCCCCCTAAACGCACCTTTAGGGGACTGATCGTAGCAGGGGCCTCCACGCCTCCCTCAAAGTGACTGCGACCTTTTCCGCTAAGCTGCCGGAGAGGTCGAGACGCAAATCGCCGCCGCGGGCCCCGGGACAGAGGCGGGCGGCCGGCGCGGTTATTAGAGAAGAGGGAGATTTGCCTGTTGCTGATCAGGCGTCCATTGTTTGACGTGAGGCTGTCGTTAAATCCGCCTCCGTAAAGAGGCGCCCGGGGACGCACGCTTCAAGCTGAGTCTGATTCCAATCACAGCATGCCCTACATCGCCAAGACAACAGAACTCCAGGGACCCGCTCTCGTCACGATGTTTGGGACGAGTGTTTACCAAAATATGGTCGCAGCTCTCGGCATTGTTTTAAAGGAGGGTTTCACTCATAACATGACTTCATAACTAATGGCTGTGTTTTCTTAATGGTAGGGCTTGTGTAATCATCTCATCATGCGAGGGTGACTGTAGCATAAATGCTACTTCCAGACAAAACATTCAGTCATGTGTCATGTGAAGTGTCCTCTCTTCTAAATGAGCCTTCCTTTTATATATATATAGCTGGTGGCTAATGGTCCTATTCCATTTTTAGAGAACAGTGTGGAGGAAAATATGGATATCCACATCTGCTAAAGCACTTCTTTTCATTGGTTAAAAAATAAAATTAGAATATCGCCATCTATTTAACTGGATTTTATTTTTATAGTCACATTATCATCAAATTCTACTCCTGCACACCTCAAATAGCACATTTATTTAAATATTCTCTTATACAGAACACAACTCATGGACACTCTTTCCCACTCTACATTAATCCATTTTTATTTTTCAAATGGATATCAAGTCTATCTGTGGAATTAATGTATAACACTGCCAATTGAATGCACTTAATTTAAACTCTCTTGGCATTCACCAGATGCACTTACATAGTTAGCAGAGCCACAGCAGGAGTGCTTCTTGGGAAGCTGCCCTTTGACCTTGGAGTTACTAGCACCATACGCTGGAGGCTCAGTCACATGTGCTTAAGAAGAGTCGCTGAATGTATATGTTGCTTTTAAATCTTAATAGTTTCTGCACATTGTGTCTGTGTGACTGTGATATCATTGTTGTTCTGATAATCTTTATAGGTCTCATTCTCTCACCTTCATATACCCTCACCTTCATATACCTTCACCTTCACATACCCTCACCTTCATATACCCTCACCTTCATATACCCTCACCATCATATACCCTCACCTTCATATACCCTCACCTTCATATACTGTACCTTCACCTTCATATACCCTCACCATCATATACCCTCACCTTCATATACCCTCACCTTCATATACTGTACCTTCACCTTCATATACCCTCACCATCATATACCTTCACCTTCATATACCATCACCTTCATATACCCTCACCTTCATATACCCTCACCTTCATATACCTTCACCTTTATATACCATCACCTTCATATACCCTCACCTTCATATACCCTCACCATCATATACCCTCACCTTCATATACCCTCACCTTCATATACTGTACCTTCACCTTCATATACCCTCACCATCATATACCCTCACCTTCATATACCCTCACCTTCATATACTGTACCTTCACCTTCATATACCCTCACCATCATATACCTTCACCTTCATATACCATCACCTTCATATACCCTCACCTTCATATACCCTCACCTTCATATACCTTCACCTTTATATACCATCACCTTCATATACCATCACCTTCATATACCTTCACCTTCATATACCCTCACCTTCATATACCTTCACCTTCATATACCCTCACCTTCATATACCTTCACCTTCATATACCTTCACCTTCATATACCCTCACCATCATATACCTTCACCTTCATATACCATCACCTTCATATACCCTCACCTTCATATACACTCACCTTCATATACCCTCACCTTCATATACCATCACCTTCATATACCTTCACCTTCATATACCCTCACCTTCATATACCTTCACCTTCATATACCTTCACCTTCATATACCCTCACCATCATATACCTTCACCTTCATATATCTTCACCTTCATATACCTTCACCTTCATATACCCTCACCTTCATATACCCTCACCTTCATATACCTTCACCTTCATCTACCCTCACCTTCATATACCTTCACCTTCATATACCCTCACCATCATATACCCTCACCTTCATATACCCTCACCTTCATATACCTTCACCTTCATATACCTTCACCTTCATATACCCTCACCTTCATATACCCTCACCTTCATCTACCCTCACCTTCATATACCCTCACCATCATATACCTTCACCTTCATATACCTTCACCTTCATATACCTTCACCTTCATATACCCTCACCATCATATACCCTCACCTTCATATACCTTCACCTTCATATACCTTCACCTTCATATACCTTCACCATCATATACCCTCACCTTCATATACCTTCACCATCATATACCATCACCTTCATATACCTTCACCTTCATATACCCTCACCTTCATATACCTTCACCTTCATATACCTTCACCTTCATATACCCTCACCTTCATATACCCTCACCTTCATATACCTTCACCTTCATATACCTTCACCATCATATACCTTCACCTTCATATACCCTCACCTTCATATACCCTCACCTTCATATACCCTCACCATCATATACCCTCACCATCATATACCTTCACCTTCATATACCCTCACCATCATATACCCTCACCTTCATGTACCCTCACCATCATATACCTTCACCTTCATATACCTTTACCTTCATATACCTTCACCTTCATATACCCTCACCTTCATATACCTTCACCATCATATACCTTCACCTTCATATACCCTCACCTTCATATACCCTCACCATCATATACCTTCACCATCATATACCTTCACCTTCATATACCTTCACCTTCATATACCCTCACCTTCATATACCCTCACCTTCATATACCTTCACCATCATATACCTTCACCTTCATATACCTTCACCTTCATATACCCTCACCATCATATACCCTCACCTTCATAAACCTTCACCTTCATCTACCCTCACCATCATATACCTTCACCATCATATACCTTCACCTTCATATACCCTCACCTTCATATACCTTCACCTTCATATACCTTCACCTTCATATACCCTCACCTTCATATACCCTCACCTTCATATACCCTCACCTTCATATACCCTCACCTTCATATACCTTCACCATCATATACCTTCACCTTCATATACCCTCACCTTCATATACCTTCACCTTCATATACCTTCACCTTCATATACCCTCACCTTCATATACCTTCACCTTCATATACCTTCACCTTCATATACCCTCACCTTCATATACCCTCACCTTCATATACCTTCACCTTCATATACCTTCACCTTCATATACCCTCACCTTCATATACCCTCACCTTCATATACCTTCACCTTCATATACCCTCACCTTCATATACCTTCACCTTCATATACCTTCACCTTCATATATCTTCACCATCATATACCCTCACCTTCATATACCTTCACCATCATATACCATCACCTTCATATACCTTCACCTTCATATACCCTCACCTTCATATACCTTCACCTTCATATACCCTCACCTTCATATACCCTCACCTTCATATACCTTCACCTTCATATACCTTCACCATCATATACCTTCACCTTCATATACCCTCACCTTCATATACCCTCACCATCATATACCCTCACCTTCATATACCCTCACCTTCATATACCCTCACCATCATATACCCTCACCATCATATACCTTCACCTTCATATACCCTCACCATCATATACCCTCACCTTCATGTACCCTCACCATCATATACCTTCACCATCATATACCTTTACCTTCATATACCCTCACCTTCATATACCCTCACCATCATATACCCTCACCTTCATATACCCTCACCTTCATATACCTTCACCTTCATATACCCTCACCATCATATACCCTCACCTTCATATACCTTCACCATCATATACCTTCACCTTCATAAACCCTCACCTTCATGTACCCTCACCATCATATACCTTCACCATCATATACCTTCACCTTCATATACCTTCACCTTCATATACCCTCACCATCATATACCCTCACCTTCATATACCTTCACCATCATATACCTTCACCTTCATATACCCTCACCTTCATGTACCCTCACCATCATATACCTTCACCATCATATACCTTCACCTTCATATACCTTCACCTTCATATACCCTCACCATCATATACCTTCACCATCATATACCTTCACCTTCATATACCTTCACCTTCATATACCCTCACCATCATATACCCTCACCTTCATATACCTTCACCATCATATACCTTCACCTTCATAAACCCTCACCTTCATATACCGTCTGCATTTGAAGCTATACACCTTTCTGTCTAACTGATTCCTAATTTTTGCCAAACAATTGTCAGCTGTAGCAAAATCATTAAAGCCCATACCAATATAATAGAACTTCTTATATACTTATATACTTCTTCTGTGCTATAAAGAAATGACTATAAGAATAATTTGTAATTTGTAAACCCGTTTGGTAATTTTAAGAATTGGCACCAAACACTGCAGAGAACTGGACTTGGTGGTCACATTCCCGTATGTAAATAGGTTTTCAAAGGTATGCAATCTATCTTGTAGTTAGTTGGTTCGTCACTTTGATGGAGGATCCAGCCAGGACTTCTGCAGGTCTGCACGCTCCCAATTCCGCATGAAAAAAGAAAGAGACCCACAAAAGTTTTGCTGCAGTTACCGGCGTTTGATAGATGAGCTTCCCACTCTCCTTTGACAGCCATGCAGATGTCACACAGATGCGAGATGCAGATCTTCTGATTACATTTTTAATGAGAAGAGCAGCACATTCTACTCTGTATTGATGCACAATTTAATTGTCTTGTCATGAGCAAAGCGACATCCTGGACTAACGGCTGGATTTGATTTTTCCTTCTGTCGGAACAGACGGGAGATATGTGATGGGACCCCCCCATGCCCCCCCCCCACCCCCCCTCCATGACAGGAGCTGTGTCCTTCCCAAGCACATAAAACACCCCCAACATCCCACTTTCAGGAATCAAAAGCGTACCTAAGCCCTCCTCTCTGCATGCCTTGCTGTTTGCTATGGCACATGCACACACACATACACACACACACACACACACACACACACACACACACACACACACACACACACACACACACATACACCCACGTATACACACACACACACACACAAACGAATACACATTCACTGAGAGGGGGACTGTGGGCATTCGGGTGACTCAACCAGAAACCCAAATCCTGGCCCTCAAGTGCCATCCAGCCTCAGAAGCACTGCGAAAAAGAAAGAAAGAACAAGAAAGAAAAAAGAAAAAGACAGAAAGAAGGAAAGAAAAAGAAAGAAAGAAGGCGAGAAAGAAAGAAAGCGCTCCGTTGATATGTGACAAACCCAGTGGGTCTCGTGGCTGTCGGCCAGTACACAAGGAGGATGAGGAGGATGAAGATGATGCTGAGGGAGAGAGATCTGCCGGTAGCGGAGAGCGAGAAACAGGCAGAGGATGAAAGCAGCAGGACAGAAGAGTGGCGCAGACAGGCTAAGAGAAGGATGGGGGGATGGAGGAGAAGAGGGCAGGGGAAAGGGTAGAAGAAAGAGGGGAGATGTGGAGACAGCACGTGGAGGAGGTGGGGAGGAGAGAGCGTCTAAATCTTCCCTTGACAAGTGGAACACGTGAGAGCAGATGAAGTCTATCACGCCATCCTCCACTGCAGGAAATCAAAGTGCACCGCGGCGCGAGCACAAAGACGGCGCGAGCACCAGTCTTCTATTTGCAAGAGCTTGTCAGTCAAATATGTGGAGGTTTGCTAAGCAAAGAGGCAGGGGAATATAAGAGTAATATTTAGAATTTTGTTCTGACAAATCATGTCACCCCTCACAAAGACACGTGCGTACACACACACACGCCCACATGCACTCACACACACACACACGCACGCACACGCACACACACGCACACGCACACACACACACACGCACACACACACGCACACACACACACATCCCTCCAGTGCTTCAGCACAGTAAGTCACATTAAAGTTGATGGATGCCAGCCGAATGTCAGGGATGGGAAATTTTAACATGCCATATTTCTCAACAATAACTGTAAACGGGCCAGGCATGCACCAGGCACTCAGGCAAGTGGAACACACACACACACACACACACACACACACACACACACACACACACACACACAAAGAGCTCACTGACAAACTATGGGTGCTATGCTAGTGTTTGCCACATAGGTGTTAAAAATGGTTTTTGCCTGTTTTTTCTTCGTCTCCTGTGGTCAGTTCCAGTGGCACGGAGGCCGTGGAGAGGTGTGAAAGAACAGAAGAGGAATAACAAACAGTCTGAACAGGTAGAACAGGCAGCATTTCTGTTAGCTGAACAGGCTAGTTCAGAAATACACTTAGGCTTGCTGTCATTTTGTCAATGACGTAAAGTCACCGACATACGGCACAAACCACAGGCGGAAACGCTGGCCAGAGAGCACAAGCAGCAGTTGGTCATAGCGCTAACGGTATAAGGGAGTAGATTTCAGTGTCCAACATCTGAGTTTGAATTGATGATGGAGTGGCTTAAAAAAAGCCGTCGTGCTATGTTTTCGAAAGTTCTGTTAAAGGAGTCGTGAGCAGGTTGTTGTGCGGGAGAGGCCGCGGGAGCCGCACGTCCTTCAGATCCGGCCATGTTCCCACTTCTCTTTTTGAAGGGAGTTTGACAGCGTAGAGTTAGGCATCTGAATCATATGTGCTGTAAATAAAGTGTCTTACAGCACACAGCACTTTAAGGAGTTCAAGAGTCCAAAACTCCCTGAAAGAGAGATGGATTTCAGGCGTGATCTGGGAGCTGGACGACACTATAAATCGCTACTGAAAGTTAAATTATTATATATTTTTTTTACAGGTATTTAGTCAGAAGTCTAATTTTGTCTTTAGATGAGAAGTTGAGGTTTAAAAGGCTTCAGTAAGGTCATGAGCAGTAGTTTGTGAACAGCTTGCTGGAGTTTAATGGACAGAAACTTCATCACACCGAGCAGCAGGCAGTCCTATTGGACAGCCCCGTTTTTAGGTTTCCATAGAAACATCATTGCTCCACAGAAGCACTGATGGGTTTTTTTTCTACTTTGATTTTGTAGTTGTTGTTGTTCAAGTTTCCAGATTGTGCAGCGCTGCTGTGATGTATGAGGTAGATCGGGTAGTGCGAGAGATTATGCACACCATGATCACGGCCTCAAACGGCACGCATTCCGTCATGCTGAGAAAGATGGGCGTGGCTTAAATAGAGGCATCTGCTAAACGTGCACCTTTCACTCCTGAGTCCTGTGTCACATTTGCACATTTGCAGCTGGCTGTATCACCGACAGGCGTGGCCAGTCCTTCAAGCTCCTCCCACAGTCACATTATGCATCGAATAGAGAGAGATTATTCTGCATACAGGCAGGGCCACTGATCCATACTCCTCCGCCCGAATCAAAAGCATTCCACTTGCCACTGTCGCCCCCTGGCTTGCTCATTAGGGATATGGATGCTTGTAAAGCTGCTTTGTGACGTGTTGTAAAAAGCTCTATATAAATACATTAGACTCTACTTGATTTGACTATACAGCACCATGCAAACAGGAACACCTCTAGTATATTTTGCAGTGGTCATAGCACCGGGATGTCATTGGGTAAGGAGGCAGTATAGTGCATATGAATGCCTTTGTGTGTACCTCCAAAACAGGGTGCGAATTATACAATGATAATTGGGGGGGTCGAGTTTTTTTCAGGGTGTAAATTTCACTGCATTTTTTTTGTAGTATTTAACATTATATGTGAGAAGTCCATTTAAATGTTTTGACCCCCCCCCCCCCCCCCCCAAATTATTGGTTTTGCCCCTTTAGGGGGGTTGATGCCTTAAACGGGGGGGTCTGACCCCCCCAATCCCCCCCGTAATTCGAACCCTGCTCCAAAACCACAAATCCCTGCTGACAGTTACAATTAGCATTTGATTTTTTGAAACGTCTGGTCTCTATCACTTGAAAACTAACATTAGGAAGGCAGAAACACCCCCCCCCCCCCCCCACACACACACACACACACAAACACACACACACACCTGGCATTGAACCACCCTGCATGCATGACAAAATACAAGCTCTTATTTCAGATCTTAAGACCATTACGGTATCCATGTGCCTGGTCACGATCTGGCCCTTTAATGAACTGAGGATGCTCGGTGACAAAGCTGGCCATGCAGGCTGATTCTGAATGCTTCTCCCACACTGCCTTTCTGTCCCATTAACTTAGCTTGTCTTGTAGTTACGACTGGCCGAGTAGTGATATGCTTCACAAAATACAGGCTTTTGCGATTGTTTGGGACAACAGTGGTCTTTGTAGTGGATTAGAGGGCACATGCACACTGGGCCTTACCAAGCAAATGAATAGGGGGGGTGCGGGTGGGGGGGGGGGGTTGTCTTTACCTTAAATTCACTCTGGCAGCAGCTGTATTTTGCCAATATTAAGAAACTGGCTGTCCAGAGGGAGGCACGTATTGCTTGATGCAAATAATACCTCGTATGTGCACTTGAATTGCAGTCTATTTTTACAGCGCAAATCCAAAAGTGTGCTTGGCTGAGTTGGGCTTAGTTGGGCCGGTCCTCAATCCGGCCCCCTGCACCTTCCTGAGCTGCTTTCCTATAAGTGCTGAGCCCCACGTTTCTCCTTGTGGAAAAAAAGCCGCATGGGCAGAAAAATACCCAGAAAACATTGAAATCGGGTGAACCGGAGATAAAGTGAGATTGCGATCCACTTTCTCACAGAGCCACAACACCAATATGCTGTACAGACTTGTGGTCCTGCTGCTTATTATTTTATACAAAAGACGTACAAAGAGGGTCTGAAGGGACAGGGACAGATAAGAGTGTGTGTGTGTGTGTGTGTGTGTGGGGGGGGGGGGGGGGGGAGGGTCAGACTTCAATCAAGGTCCTAACTGTGAAGCTCCCATAGTTCTGATAACTGGGCCGTGGTTCAGGGCGGGAAGAGCTTGGGTTAGCTTTGCCGCGGCCACGTTTCTGGGCTTCGCACTTTTAGAAAACTTCTGTCACCGAAGCTGAACGTCCAACAAATGAAACAACCTCGACCTCGTCCCGGCACAAGTAGATACTAATGCAACACTTACCTATATATTTTATATCGGGTCGTGAATCCTTGGCGAAATCTTTCCACGAAGGAGAGGTATCCCTTCGAGTGGTGGAAAGGGCCTCGGTCAGAGATGAGCCAGTCAAACTGCTTGGTGACATGCTGATCGCTGGCTGAGGCGTCCTGGCGGGAAGACTGAACTGTTATATGGTCCCATATAAACAGGAAGCAAGTGACCTCAATGACCCTCCAGTTCATGCTTTTCCTTAAGCCGCTCTCTGTTCATTCTCGCTCCATTCTATGGAGACCTAAAAGACAGAAAGAGAGGGAGGAACAGAGAAATAGACAGGGAGAAAAATGAAGACAGAGGGATAGAGAGGGGGACAAAGTGGGTTGGAAGAAAATATTAGTGAAATTAATGCAGTAATAAAATTATAATTTTTGCATTCAATAGTGGCAGCATTTATAGGCCTACTTTGATATATTCTATTCTTTTCTTGTCTTTTCTTTACATTGTGCCCTTTTCACACATTAACAACAAAAAGAAGGAAGAACAGGACAACCAGTATGACAGGCTCCTGGTTGCACGCCGTTACCCAACTCACTTCCTGGGCTCCATCCTAACAAGACCCGCTGCCCTTTTCACAGATGAGAATGGATTACAAGCAAGAATGTGAGGCCTTCACTTCATTCAGACTAATTGGTGCCAAGATCAGTTCAGACGAGGTTAAGAGTCTGCTATATGACGTGTTGTGACACGGAGTTTGTGCAGGAGTCTGGCAACCCGTCTCCTGGAACCTCATTAACGCCGAGCGCGTATCGGCACATGAATTTAGCGGCATCGGCGCAATTAGCCGGCGTGCGTGGAAATCACGTGTGAATTGAGACGTGCGATAATAAACGCTCGACTCCGCAGCAGACGGCTTGAATAATACCTATGGAGTGTTAGAGTCGAGCTTTACGCGTCTTCACCAACAGAATTTAGAGTGGGCTCTGTACCGCTCCACTTGTATGGGAAAACACACAAGACTCTTTCAAAAGCGTGAGTGGCAGATATTGTAAAATCTGTAGTAAATTCATGTACTTTACGGTATGAACTTCAGATGCTACCAAGACATTGATGCAGCCTTTCTTTAAAGAAAGGGTCGATGAGGTCGACGCGTTCTCTGCATTAAAGTAAGCAAAACGTGCGAATGTGTCTGTGTGTCACTACCACTCTGTATTATCTCTTAGCCAGCGGAGTCTTCTCTACGCTTTCTGATAAGGAACCCATTTTCAACCGTAATTATCCTTAACAATTTTTCCCTCCAGCGACGGACGCAAGTGCTCGAACTGTTTCATCTCCTCCACGTTTTGTACTCAACCTTAGACAATACACGTCAATACCGTCCGTGGCATTTGGGCAGTAAAGTCATTATGAAGGCTACACAAACTAAAGAAAAATGTCATTATTCGTAGTGTTCTTAGATTACAAGGACGTTCTTTAGCAATGTAATCGCAAAATAGGTAAGAGAGGTGCCACTGTGAATGAGAAATGTATACGTACAACCTTGGACATAATTAGCATGCATAAAAAACTGACTTGAATAGAAATTTCATTCTCCTTGACATGTTTATCATTTTTCAGTATTATTTTAATCACAGTGGCATAGGCAGTATATTTAGGTGGCTGGTAGCAACCTCGGCGGCCTTTTGAAAAGGCAAACACCATGAATAATACATATTCATGTGGAACATTATAAATTATACATTTAGTTGTAAAATACAAGCCAGCGGCATGCGGCGTGTATTCTTGCAATCTCTTCCAACAAATAATAATTATAATAATTATTATTGTTGTTATTATTATTATTATAATAACGCTGGATCTTATATATAAGTTCCAAAATAATTACATAACTTTTACAAAATTCGCTGAATTATTGTGAGATTTTCATCAGTGGTTTCTATGAGCCTCAGTGTCTGCCTCTGTTAAAATCATTCTGTTAACAGACGACGGTTTACTAATAACGCTATAGCTTGTTCTTGTAGAGACGCACCAGGCTGCTACACTCTCGCCATTGAAAATCGTTAATAGGTTATTTTTGCTAAAAGACATTATAGAAACCTTCATAATATCAACAGAAGCTGACGTAAGCACGTAGGCCTGCACACTACCGAGTCCCTGCAGCATTATTAATGAGCAGTTTTGAATAGACATACGACGTATAGCAACCAAGAATATGTAAAGTAGACTATATAACTAGGTTGATTTATTTATTTTTTTTTTTACTTTTTTAATGCAATATACTTAGATTTTTTCCATCCTCTATTTTTCGGACCCCTTCTCTGAAGGACATTGGACGGACCTGACTGCATTCCACTGATAAAACAGAAATCATAACTAATTATGTCTTTGAGGGGAAACCCATGTATTATCAACACTAAAAAATGACTGATTTTCATGTTGGCCTTTTGTGGTGATACACATCACAGCATTGTTGCAATACGTCTTAAAGTGTAGCTTGCATGCTGCAAGTAGCATTGTATATGTCAGGTAAATGCAACCTGTGCAGACAATGATATAATGAGTGTCCCCCTTTTTTGATGCTGTCTACATGGTTTAATGAATAAAGATCTCCAGGCCAGACAGGCAAGCTTGCTCCAAGCATCTGTGCCGTGACGGCAATGACAAACATGTGGTAAAGAAATCTAATAAGGAACCCTTTACGATAATTAGTTTAGAGTAATTTGAGGTTGGCTGTCAGAATGTAACAATGCATCATCTAATTGAAAGGGGGGTGAAAGTGGGGAGCAGAGAGTCATGGAGACACCGTTTTGCACTTCGAAGTACATCGAACACCAAAATGCCAGGAGGAGAGAAGTGTCAGCACACGAATGTTGACGTGTGCGATCTTATAGGCAGCCAGCGCTGAGGCTTGTGCCTGTGACTGCATGTCTACATGTATGTCATCGCTATACTGCCGAAGGGCCACCAGGCAGATAGAGTGAACGTGTAATGGAAATGACATTAGATCATGTGTTTTGCAGTGACCCATTCAGTGTGAATGAAGCTGCAAGGTCATACTGTAATGGAACAAGCAGGCTGAATAGAGTAACACTTTGTCTCTGGCTCGCCCAAACACACTGTAAAGCATAATTGACAACCTTGTGGAACCGGTGTTTTGCGGTACTGATCCCTGGGTTCTTCTGGATTAGAGCCACGTGGGGTGTTTGATATGGTCCTGTGGACTAGGTTGAGAAACATCTAAAAGGACAGGGTGTCTGTGAGGTAACCAAGTGTAAACCATAGTCTCTAAATCCTTAAACTCATCACAAACCCACTAGACAACTTCCTGGCTTCCCACCACACCCCTTGCGCGCCCACAACCACACCTTTGCTAGATGTTGCACAGCCATATACACAGACATGCACACATGCAGACCAACCAAAGCTCATCACCGCAGTCATTGTCTCTGAATGACATCTTTCCAGTGGACCAGAGGACCCGCCAGCCATAACAATACACCTACACCAACTGTACTAGATCTCACTAGAGCTATCTTTACATCTTTACTACAGCTATTCATTGCATGTCTTGATTGCATGTCTGACCTGAGGAGCATCTTAACAGCATTCGGTTGCGAGCAACACCACACAGTTCTCCAATCCAGTGGCAGCTGACACGCAGGGAGGATTTTAAAGTGGCAGATCCATCACTAAGCTTAGACCAGCCGGCTCTGGTCACATTTTCTGGGCCAATTCCTTCATCTTGAGGAGATCATGTGCGTGAATGTGGGTCATGAAATTCACTGAACAGCACCACTGTCAGTGTATTCTCTGGTCTATATAGTGTATTTGCCCAAGCATCTACAGCAGATTTTGTGCGCTAATTGACAAAATATTTTCTTATTTTGCCAATTATGTTTTTAGCTTACCTATGAATATGTACCTTAGATATAACGCTTTAGTGTGGCTTGTCTATAAAATGCTGCATATATGAATAACACAAAATTAACCAATGAATGAAAATGCTATCTAATGCATATGCATGCTGAATATAACAAATGCGTGTTGTCAGGAGCCAATGGCCTTGGCCACGTCTTAGACCTGCCTCAAGACCACTGATGCAATCAGCAATTTACACACAAACAAATGACACCTTGGAGAGTAAATATTCTCATGGTAAATATTCTTACACACATACATAGCGTACTGAGCAGCTGTATAGCAAAATTGGTGATATGATTTGCACTCTTGTATGAGCTTATGAAGAACACATCCCTGACCTAAAGTCTCAGAGGTGCATTGCTGTCTTAACAATCTCGTACCGTGATGAGTCTTGTCCTGTATAATGTGGTAAACTGTGCACAGACATAATGGGAACAGGTAACCTGCATAGCGGTAGCATCCTTCTCCATGGTAACTGGCTGAGTTGCCTATTACAGCAATAATTACCATGTGTTATATATCACAGTGTTTCCGCCGAACACATAGAAAGGACATTGGTGAGGCGGATGAAATATCACTCTCTGTGCTGACCATCGACATGCGGAGGTCTCATTCCAAGAGGGATTTCATACCCAAACTCCCTTCCTGCTGTATCTCTCACACACACACACACACACACACACACGTAATCATGTCCATGGCCTGAAAATGTGTGTTTTTGTTTGTATGTTTGTTTTGGGTTTTTTTGGAATGGGGAGGGGGGTTGTTTGTTTGGCACTGATCTATTTGAGAGTGTGTTTCTGCTTTAGAGGTCAGACTCCCTACCCAAAGAAATCTCAGTGAAATGAAAACTCATTTAAGACAGGATCTGCACAGTGAAAGGTCTGTTTTCTGTCATAGCATTACTATTACGCAGAGGTTCTGAGTGTCTGTGTAGATTAAGTAATGAGATTGGGCTCAACTCCACTAACAAGTATTCGGTACGGACCAGTGCTTGTTTTTAAGTGTTTTGAATTGGGCAGTGGATTGGAGAATTGGACAAGAAGTGTTCTCACATATCCGATTATTCCAGGTCAGCGGCAGACGAGTGTGAAGAAAGGAAGTCATTTGAAGCGGCCTGCGCTCGAGAACACCTGCACCACGGCTCCGTGACCCGAGGAGACACGCGGTCGCCGTGCTTTCCCCGGGGCGGCCAAGTGCGCCGCCCGTTCAATTAATCCCAATTGGTTTACTCTAAAACACAATCGCCGGGACAGATTTGAATGACCTGGCAAGTGGTTTCTTCATTCCTGCATCATCTGAAGACCTCCTGGGGCCTGAGTGCTGTTCTCCTTCTCTCAGCACACACAGAAGGGAAGCTTGTCCCCTATTTGTAGTTCACATCCCCACGGAGACAGTGGACGCGTTTGGAGCACCACCCGCTCCGATGTATCGAACGGAACTGGGCCCCCGGGGTTCACAGCCATGGGAGGGAGCATCGGTCCAAGCTGGACGGCGCCCCCGCCTGGTTCACAAAGGAAGCACGTGTAGGGCTGGGGTTTTGGCAGAGGGGAACCAGTTGGGTTTCCAGTTGGGTTTCCCTGCTTAGACGTCTGGCGCATCACCACAAATTTAACAGAGAACGCAACCAATACAAGAACCAAACAGATATGAGACATTCAGAAAGACCTGCCACATTCACTCAGATTCGTTTAGAATCTGAGACGTCCTCGCAGACACGAACGCAACCAATGAGCCGTCCAGACATGGCTTACAAGTTCGTTACAGCTGTTCCCAAAAGAAACAATCTGTATGGACTAATGAATTTTAGTTATCTGTTGCATTAGCTTGAGCAAATTTATGTTTGAATGGAAAAATTGAACTTGATGAATAATTATGTTGTGATTTTCCTTTTTGACATTAGCATTCAAGTTCTCTCAGTTCATCTCCCCTAGCAATCTAAATAATGACAATATCCATTTATCTGATCCTCTAAGACCTGGCAGGCCATGATGTCACCCGTGGCCCACACCGCCCATTAACTTTATATACAGTGATAAATTACCCTTCAATTAAAATTTATTTATGTCATATAACAGTTTGTGATGTGGATATTGACAGATGCTGCTCAGAGGAGAGCCTTTGGAGGCGGGGCCTGATGGAACACCTCCACCTGTCATGACACGTATTCGCTCGCGTTTCTTCTCTTTCTTTAATCATCTAATGCTGTGATTTGGCCAGATGGTTTGTCTGTTTGTTTGTTTGTTGTTGTTTTTTTCTGATTTCATAACCGACTCATTTATGTATGTGGATGCTATGTGTGTGTATAGTCAGCTCTTATTTACACTATAAATGATGTTATGGTGGAATTTTCATTCAATGGCTTAATGAATACACCACTATAATTCATTAATGACTGAATGACTTCATTTAAACCTTTTTTTGCCATTTCTCTGAATGATATTTCCAGACCAATAGCACAGGACACTAAACCTTTATGGGCGTTTTTAGGGAGACGTGTATTCTAATTTACGGTTCACATGAATGCTTGCCACTGCATGAACAGAGCTGTTTACAGTGTTATTTATGACAGTTTGGTTGAACTTTCATCAAATGTGCTGAGTCTGACATATTTTTAAATCACGCGTGCAGAGAACAGAGCCTCCTCATCTCACGTTATGGCCTCACACTCAAAGGCAAATTACCATATGCTCATGAATAATTGATCATATAGAGTTAAAGCCCCATCAAAGTACATTATAGTGTAATTATGAATAATTAGATACACTCACCACCAACTTTATTAGAATGATTTATTTATCAGAACGCATTTGGAGGTAAACAGCTAGACTGTAGTCTGGATTTTGCTTAGCACATTCTGTGTTAGCCATGTAGGATTTCACCTACTTCTGAGATCCAGAGCACTCTATATTTTTAGATAGCAGAGACTGATCAGTAATGATCTTAGAAATGATGCATGACGACAGATGGACTACACTCTGTGATTGTACACCTGAAAACATGCACCTCTAAAGAAGGTGTTGATAATAAAATGGTCAGCTAGAGTTGGCACAATGCACATGTTTCCAATGAAATGAGTGGTGTGTGTACATCACTGACAATACAATAAAATGGTGGACCCACAGTTCCTAATGCTAGAATTTCAATGAATGACCCAGATATTTGCTTTTGAAAACAAGTCCATGTCAGAATCCTAATTCTCTCGAGCACCAACCTCTCCACAGAGTCAAATGAAAGATCTGCATTGTACTGGCAGGTTTGGACATACATCAATCAACAGGGCCAGTGCCATGCAGACATGTGTGTGTGTGTGTGTGTGTGTGTGTGTGTGTGTGTGTGTGTGTGTGTGTGTGTGTGTGTGTGTGTGTGTTTTTGATATTCATGCACACTGGATTCAGCCCTGCAAGGAAAAGGAACTTTTATGGTGGGAGGTGTAGGGGTGTGGGTGGTGTGGGTGGTGTGGGAGGTTGGTAGCAAGCCAAGAGCTCTGTCTATCCTTTCTGCCCAAATTCTGAGATGGGGTGGTGCCGTGTGCCCGGGCCTGCTCTGGACAGCCGGGCTAATGGCCTGCCACTTACAATCGCTGGCAATTCAGCCCAGCGGCCAGGCACAGCCTAACTTGGTTTGCAGAGGATTTTCTATTGCGTTGCTTTATTTAGGAGTAGGCTCCTCTCCGCGGCACCCTGACCTTCAGAAGTCATACCTCAGCACTCTGGCGTCGGGATAATTAAATGCCTACGCCAGCCTCCACCCAATCACGCAGTCCAGGATCAATGGGCGATTTTCAAAACAAACTAATTCACTAATGGTCTGAGTTATTGTTCCAATTTACCTGGGCAGTGAATTATTGTCCTCCAATCTGGGTGGAGAGGAGAGAGGAGGAGGAGAAGGAGGAGGAGGCAGATCAATGGAGAAATCAAAGAGAGGGGAGGCCTGCCACGCACGGCTTCATGACGGAGCTGAGCTCCTCGGAGCAGCTGCCTCTAGCACTGGGTGGCGGGGTCGGTTTGTGCAATGCTTCTAAGGAGGACAAGACCTGTCGTCAAGCCAAGTAATTACCACACAACCCAAATGACAGTGCAGACTAACAGCTTGGCTGGTCAAGGTGTTGTGGAAGATGATCCAGATAAATTAAGCATGCCAGGTTAGTGGGGAATTGAATTAAACAGAAGATAATTCATTCCTAATCAATTTCACCCCATCACTGTCTTCTGGGAGTTTTGCTTTGTTGCTTTTTGTTATTGATGTTTATCTCTGGTGATTCTGATTATCATTATTAATGTATTTCAGTGTTATTAATGACTATTTCTGTAATTTATTTTTAACAGTGAAGAAACTCTTGGGTAAATTATTCCCATTTTGATGGATGGTTGAACTTGAGCTGTCATAATTGCTTTGTTTTCATTCCTCCTTTCATCACGCAAATGGAATTTTCAATGAAAACAAATAACTGACAGAGCACAGATGTGGGAAGCATTTATTTTGTTTGTTAGGTTTGTCTTCTGGACACGTGACGCGCCTCCGTGGATCGATGCTGCAAAACAGATCTGCTAATAGGTGAGTTCCCGTGGTTGCTTGTCGCATAGAAACAAGCTGGCCAGTGCACTGACGCCACTGCCCCTTCTCTCTCAGGAACAGTTTCACAGTACAAGGCATCTGCTTAAGGGATCTTCCTTCCTTTGTGGAGGGAAAACGGACCCCAACAAGGCCGGTGTGTGTCTGGGCAGAGCCTCGCGCAACAAACCCCTTCTCTCCCATTGATAACATTCATAGATAACAGTGGTCTTAACACAAGAATATTTCCATATTCCTATCCTGAATTTGTTGTATTTTTATGTGCCATGTCAGCAAATGCTCTTGAGTTCACCAGATTTGTCCTACATTACCTCATAAACATCTCGGTTTATACAAGAGCACACACTCTCGTGTGAATTAGCATATCTGACGCCCTAGAAATGTCTCCTAGGCCTAAGTGCCCTGTCTGCTTTGTCAGCCGGGGTTCCCAGCCAGGGTACACAGTCAGAGTATACAGTCAGGTTACACAGTCAGTGTATACAGTCAGAGTACACAGTCAGGCTATACAGTCAGGGTATACAGTCGGAAATATAAAGTTAGAGTACACAGTCAGGGTATACAGTCAGGGTACACGGTCGGGGTATAGAGTCAGGGTATAGAGTTAGGGTATACAGTCGTGGTATATAGTCAGAGTACACAGTCATGGTATACAGTCAGGGTATAGAGTCAGGGTATACAGTCGGTACACAATCAGGCTACACAGTCAGGGTATACAGTCAGAGTACACAGTCAGGGTACACAGTCAGGGTATACAGTCAGGCTACACAGTCGGGGTATAGAGTCAGGGTATAGAATTAGGGTATACAGTCGTGGTATATAGTCAGAGTACACAGTCAGGGTATAGAGTCAGGGTACACAGTCAGGTTACACAATCAACGTACACAGTCAACATACACAGTCAGGCTACACAGTTAGAGTACACAGTCAGGGCACACAGTCAGGGTACACAGTCAGGGCACACAGTCAGGGTACACAGTCAGGGCACACAGTCAGAGTACAAAGTCAGGGTACACAGTCAGGGTACACAGTCAGGGCACACAGTCAGAGTACACAGTCAGGGTACACAGTCAGGGCACACAGTCAGGGCACACAGTCAGAGTACACAGTCAAGGCACACAGTCAGAGTACACAGTCAAGGCACACAGTCAGGGTACAGAGCTTTGCTGAAGCATCATTCCTGAAACCAGCAGCTATAAAAAACATTTTGTTTTAAGTCTGAGTGTGATGACTAAAATGGGAACATGACGAGGAGATGGCAGATGAGTGCAGCAGGTGTCACGACAGGTGAGCAACAAACGACTCCGTCCTCCAGACAGCATTAACATTACAAACTGTCATACGACATAAATGAATCTGAATTGAAGGCTAATATGTCACTGTATGAAGCTAATGGCTAGTGTGCCATCGTAGCTTACCCTTTCTTAGCAGATCAGACGAATGGCTAAATTTGCCAATCATTTAAATTCATTGGTTTTCATTTATTTTAAGTTTTAAATGACCATTGTTAATTGGTTTGAACTCTGTCCACAATGCTGGTCAAATGGCTCACATTACTAGTTACAGTAAGGAGGCGGGCTTTGAATAATTGCTATCGTACGTGTAAGCGTCCAAAAACAGATTCTTTTATTGATTTCTGTTAAGAGCACTAGAAGAGACGGCAGAAGAGGCGTGATGTACTGCCAACACCGCAGATTAAAAACGAGTGCATTCATTAGACACAGGGATCTGTTTTGTTACTGTAGATCTATGTCTCTTCCCCCACACGTGCACAACTCTCCAATCTCCACACGCCACGTCGTGACAACGTTCGACGTCCTCCCAGCTAGCAAGGCTCCCTGGCAGCAAGGCTGAGTCACGGTGGGCTGGCTCGGGTGGAGGCAGCGGGAGATTGTGGGTGGTTGTTTGTGTCGGATGTTTCGCACAGATCTCTACGTCCACCTGTTTAACATGCAACATCGTGCACGTCGGAGAGGGTTGCGGGGGTGGGGGGGGGGGGGGGGGGGTGGGGGCGGGGAGGATGATCTTTTAGTAATAAAGTCAGGTTTGGCTGAAGAATAAATTGGTTGCAATTTGAAAGCTCCTATGTTGTTGATACTCTCTAATTACCTGTGGAATGAGACTGATGTGCATGGATTCTGCTACCTGCTTGACGCATATTTCTCAGAGCAGAGGCAGGAGGGGGGGGGGGGCACGCTCCTGCCTGCACCGTCACAAACATGCCACCGCTACGCCAGCAGGTGCTTCTCATCAGGCGACTACGACCGAACTGCAGGGGCCCGGTTTATCGCCACAAATACGGGCTGAAAACTACCCCGTTTATCAAGCCCTGGCTGGACGACCCCTCCAACACCCTTTTCCGACGAGACGCCACTGACTCGGCGCATGAAAGCATCCCTGCCGTCATCTTCGTCCTTAGCAAAATGAGCTGGAATATCCCAGCGTGCAGCTCCGCCGGTCCTGTCTCCGCCGTCGGGTCTCGCCCCACCTCTCCGAGACATGGGCTCGCCATGCCAGCCCTACAAATGATGAGAGGGAAGCGTGTGTTCACAGCCCTGACCTATCGCCGTGAAGCTTCCCAAGACAACAAGGCTTTGTCGCTGGCTCCTGCCTCGCCCCGTCCCAGGCCCCTCCCCCAAAACACAGCCCCTCCCCCAGCCCTAGGCCCCTCCTACGGCCCAGCAGGCAAAAGACGGTCAGCGAACATGAAGCGGCTGCAGACGTCTCAGGAGGCGGGACATCCTCACTTTAAGGAGCGGATTCCTGAATCCCTCCGTTGCCGTGGGTTATTATCGGCCCGGGCTCCGCTCGGCCCCCGAGGCGTCAGCTGGCGTGCCCGCCTGAATTTACTGACCTCATTTCCCTGAAGGGCCACCGCATTCGTCCTCCATTTCGTATCATCTCCCGCCCCCAACAAACCCCCCCCCACCGTGAGGATGCCTCATGCTTGCCTGCTTTTGCCTGTAGAGAAAAGGACCTCAAACGACTGCCTGGCCTGCCCACCGCTCTTATTTAAATGTGGTTTTGCATGATAGTTTGTGCGGGGAGGGCGGATGGAGGATGGTGGGCTTCCATAAATCAGAGCTCCCCCGGGACAGGAGGCAGATGGCGTAATAAGCTCGTGCACTGCTCTCGGCTGCCAGGAGAGGGAGCACTGCGGAAGGCTCTGCACCTCCAGGTGAAATGTGCCACGCTCACTGTGCCGGCTGCCTCATGAATATGCGAGGACCGCACTGATGTTTTAATTTGATTTGGTAGCCCTGTGCCTCCACGTCCGCGCGTATCCGCGTGTACCGTGCCAAGGGTAAGCAGGCAGGCTGCTGGGAGAGTGCATCAGAGCTGCTCTGTAGTCTGGCGCTAAGACGCCGAGCTGCCTTGTTCCAGTTCCCGTCAGCCTGGCTTCTCCCGATTGCGTGACTGATGTCTTGCCGATGGTGGTTTAGTTTCAGTTTTCCCAGTGCCTTTGTGAGCAAAGTGCGAGTTTGGCAAACAAAATTATATAATCCGCTGCAATTATGGTACGCCACGCGCCTGGTGATGAAAACCAAACCAGCCATTGCCGTCTTCTCCAGTTAGCTCTGCGTGCGAACGCACGAGGCCACGTCTGCTGTGCTGACTCCCTCCTCCTGGTTTACCAGGCCCCGTCTGTAATGCCGCAATTCCCAGCGACAGCTGTTTAACCTGATCGCTCTTAGCCGGAACTGGCCGGGGATGCTTCGGAGAGCTGGAATGGAGTCAGAGTGGCCAATGCACTGGTGTCAAGGGCTCTCCTGGCAATGCTAATCACCTCCGCCTCCATTGGACACGAAAATAATCGGCAAGACAAGTTGGCTTCATTTCTGAGCAGACGTAAACACGGAGCCAGGAGAAGGGGGCGGGGCATCACCCCCTGGATGCTCGCACAAGGTCAGCATAGGAGGGCAATGTCAGATTTACAGAAGGAAGCAGATTTAGCCCTCGATTCTCTACAGGCTGACGCCCGAGCCCGAGCGCATGGCAGCCTGACTAAATTCCTTCATGTCAGCTTTTCTATTTTCAGACATATCCGCCGTCTGCACAGTGTTTGGATTTAAGACGTCAGGACTCATCAGTTGTATCCTTAACAATTCCCGAGGCGGAGAATTTATTTAACCGCGAATAGCACACGCCATTGCTGTGACTGTGAAGAGGTTGTGTAAGTGAAAAGGGCATCGCCCCTTAATAACTGAAACACTAAAGATCTTCCTGTTCCTCCCTCACTGTTATCACTGGGCCGACTAATAAATCATGCTATTTTGCTGTTGCAGCTAAGTGCCTCATATTAGTCTAGTGGTTTATGTACGCCGATAATTAAAATGAGTGACGGCGAGTCCAGCAGCACGTCATCGGAAAACTGGTATCGCGCCTCTGCCACAGTGGGAACGGCGTTGGGGACTGGGCAGAGCTGCACCCCATACCCCACCCCCCCCAGTCTCTGCAGGTGTGCACGTGGATGTGTGCACGTGGACCTCGCTGTTTATGCAAACGTTGCCGTCCATTTGCGTGGGATGGTGGCAGGGAGACGAATGAGTTTAAATTCAGGAATATATAACCATTCATAAATATAACATGGTTCGTTCATTAAGGAGCCTATAGTTTATTGTTCAGTGCTTGTTATTGTGTGTTTTGAAGTGGAGCTCTGAAGCTTCTTAGATATCGGGGATAATACAGGACTACAGCCCAGGAGGCCCAAGAGCGTGTGGTGCAGTATCTGAGGAGTTCAGCACAGGCTGTCTGTGGTGCGTCTGGAACAGCCAAGGAAACAGAATCAATACCACCTTCATAGTCTTCCTCATCTGACGGCTGCTTCGGTACATTTTGGCCCAAGAGCGTATTTTTTTGGCACCGTGGCTTTCACACAACGCAAGGGCGCTGAACAGAAGAGAGGACACACGAGTCTAAACTGTATTGACATGTTAGCCTGGCCCTGCGGCCAAATGGTAAACAGATAAAGAATGATACATGTCTGTGTGTGTGCCCCTTTAAAAACCACAATCAAAACGTCAATGCAGTGTTATTCTATCTTTGGCCTATGCCTAAAGCGTGACACTGCTAAAAATACAGGCATTAGCATTTTGCCGAAGCGTCTGAAAGAATCGCTCTTTTAATTCCTTTTCCCCTATAGCAATGCAGCTCATTATCCTAATCAACAATGGTGAGACTCCTGCAACAGCAGTAGCACAGCCCTCGTGTCTCGAGCGTTAGCATATCCGAAGAGCCTTCGCGTACGAACAGGGCCCGGATAAAAAAGTTTTGTTTTGTTTTACACACACTCTCGAGGGTTTTGTATTTTTTCTAGATGATTAATGATGCCTATTATTGATGCCAGCTGATACGAAGCACAGCATGGGCAGCTGTGAGCAAGTTGTGACGTGTGTATATTTGCGGCGCAAATTAAAAACCGTTATCTTCGGGCGTGATTTGGCCGAAATATACCAAGCAGCACCTTCCCACGAGTGAGCAGGAAAACAGTGCGCTGCAGGAGTTAATGACCGAGCACGCAGCTACGGAGACAGCGCACGTTCCCTCCCATTTTTAGAGGCATTTCTGGGAAGACAAGAGAGGAAAATAAGAGCAGGACATTAATTAAAGACCTGGCTATGAGTTGGGCACCGACTGTGTTTGTTTACAATACAACAGGAAGACTGCGAAAGCTATAACAGTGTCAAATGAATCCATGTGTAACGTGCAACTGTATATAGATTACATCGTGGACGTTAACTGTTCAATTTTACTGTGGTGCCTCATGTATCTGGTGTTCGTGCCTAAAATAGACCACTCGTGACCCTGTGCAACGTCTTTGAAACCTTGCTCCCCCCGCTCCGACATCCCAAGAGCTCAATCATCTTTTTATAGCTGTGCAGACGTCTAAGCCAAGCCCTCGTTTAAAGAAGCAGCCAATCACGCTTTTCAGCAGGTAGCAAAGTATCGCCGATGCGTCAGGGGCACAGCGGGAGTGCGGAGGCCGCGCTCGAAATGTTCGCCGACGGGAAGTTTGTCTATAACCCCGCCACTGCGGAATAAATTCATGCCTTATATCCGCCGAATGAGAGGAGTCTCGGAATACTAAATTATTCATAGGCCAGATTTGCAGGGTTCGCTGACTGTGTCAGGGGAGAACGTGACCACGTCATCAACCTCCAGAAAAACCAGACACTCCGGCAACAAGAGCCCCTGGGTTCTTTGGGGGGGGAGAGTTGGGGGGATGTAGCACCAACATTGCCTTATTGCACCTTATTTGTTTTAATGAGTGGTCCATCTCTGCCCTCTGAGCCGCTTGGGAAGTAATCCATCAGAATAGACTAAATTAGTTTCGCCACAGAGGGAACTGTAACACTTTAAGCTTAATATATGATATTGAGTGTCTTAGTACTTGGAGGATGTAACTTAAAGGCCGACGAGAACACTCGTGGATTTCTTAAGTGATTTGATATGGTGTAGGTACTTTGTGCATTAACGCCCATAGTAACTGTGTAAGAGTGTCTTTTTAAATTTTTACAAACGCAGCTCAAGAAAATACTGCAGAAAAGGGCACTTGGCTTTTCTGAGGATATTTGTCATGCAGGATTTATGTCCTTTTGGCAAGTCTCACTCAGAGTGTGAGATCTCAAACACATCTTCACATAAACTCAGCTCTGGCTGAGAAAGAATCTCGCTGCTCTCTGTTAGAGTGCTGACTGAGGCGAAAGTTGGCAGTATCCTCCACTGGCTTCCCCCTCCCCTGGCCTATGATCATTAGAAATAGTAGCACAACTAGACAACAAGGAGGGAGGGTGTGTGTGTGTGTGTGTGTGTGTGTGTGTGTGTGTGTGTGTGTGTGTGTGTGTGTGTGTGTGTGTGTGTGCACTCCCCAGCTGAATCAGCGGTTTAGAGTCGAACACAGCATGGATACACATAGTTCTTGGATGCTGCATCCTTGACATTTGGGTCATGTTCTCTGTTTTACCACAGTGAGTCATGAGCACACGTTCCAGCCGTGGTCGTACATCTGCTCGAGCTGCGTGGCGCGGTTATGCCCATGGAGCAGGACCCATGGGAGGCTCGCCAGGGAGGAGCAGAGTCCCGTGTGGCCCCTACGGGGCCGCAGCTCACACACAGAGCTGCGGTGCTTTCTTCAGGATGAGACAATGTGTGTTGCAATAGAAAACTCATCCATTAGAGGCGCCTTCTGTTAATGTTTCAAATGCATTTTTTTTGTTAAATGTTGACAAGGCAATTTCTTTGTTTTCAGATTGTGTGTTTGCACGTGTGTGTGTGTGTGTGTGTGTGTGTGTGTGTGTGTGTGTGTGTGTGTGTGTGTGTGTGTGTGTGTGTGTGTGTGTGTGTGTGTGTGTGTCAGCACAAGAGGAGCAACAGATTACGTTTGAAAAATGCATAAGTGTGTTCTGGAAGGTAATGATTTATCTGAACAGGGCTCCATTAAGTCATCTCGGGGAGTGAAGGAGTTGAGGCGCTGATCCCAGATCAGTAGACCTGTGCCCATCACAGTGGAGCAGCCACCACTCCGCTTGGCGCCTGTCAGTGTTTGTGTCTGATACATTATTGCTTAGCATGAAAAACGTGGCGCCTTCCAAACAGCCGATTTATAAGACGTGCCGGAGCAAAGACAAACATCACGACGCCAAAATGTTGGGAGTTTTACCCAGCATCCCACTCTGCGCTACGCACAGCTGGTCCTGCGATTTTAAGAGCAACTTTCAATACGGACTCTCATACTGTTCACACACGCCCGCCCACTTCTGCAGTCTTTAGAGTATAGAACGAGTATAAAACCTGAATTAGAGTATAGAGTATGAAACCTGAATTGTTCAGGCATGCATTCCAGCGGTGTGTCTCATGCTAGCGGTGTGTCTGCACAGCTGAGTGAGCTGAAGGTTTGGCTCACGCTCACTAGCTTATATCCTCCTGGATAGGGGGGAAAAAAAGACTTGGCACAATGACATTGGCTCCGACAACATTTATAAAAGGCTAAGTGAGCATGTCTATCTATGGGTCTATAATATCCCATAAATAATCAATCTCCCCTAATCCTGATATAATAGTCTTTCAATGTGTCTAGACATCCCTGCAGGCCTTCTCTCAGCATCGTGTGGAACGAGGCCTCCATAACAGCTCTGCCACCTCACTTCCTGCTCCGCCACCTCACTTCCTGCCCCGCCACCTCACTTCCTGCTCCGCCACCTCACTTCCTGCTCTGCTAATGGTGGCTCCACCGTGTCCCCTGGGTTCAGATTTGGAGGACGCTGGGTAAGAAACCCTCAGAGGCTCTCTGTGCTTTTAGCTCTCTACTCCTCTTTGCCCCTCCCCTCTCCTCCCATCCTCTCCTCCTCCCATTACTTTCTCCTTCTCTGTCTCTCAGCCCATGCGGAAGGGGCAGAAGAAGAGCCCTCTGCAATTTCCCTCCTCTAATAGGTACTTCCCAACCCCCTGCTCCATAGTCAAGGGAAGTGACAACATTAAAGAATGGCTGGTCCTCCTCTCAGAGGCAGGGGCCAAGACACAGGAAATAGTACTGGGCAATTATGGGTAAATCAAGCACACTGTTCACAGCCACACCAGAACCGCAGGCAGGCTCCCACGTCACTGTGGAACTCTCAGTAGGTCTAGATCCTGCTTTTGACTGTGCCTCTTTTTCCTTTCTCTCTCTCTCTCTCTCTCTCTCTCTCTCTCTATTCTTGGCTGATGGTGCAGTTTAGTTTTGGGACGCAGGACTCTCTAAGGGCGTTAAGAGCATTCACTGCCAGAAACCATCTGAAGTTAGAGCACAGCAGAAAGAGCTATTGGAGCTCATCTAAACAGCAGACAGAGAGGAAATATTAATCAGTCCATCCGTGACTCCGGGTCTTTACGCCATCAGCGTAAAGGGAGGTAACTACAATGCCAAGGAGGTAAGATCTCACAGCTTCTTCATCACCGCCCGTAATTTCAATATGCATTTCACAGATACTTAAGGCTGGTTAACGTTAGGGGAAGAGGGAAGACAGGATGTGGTCTGCAATGCAGACACACTAAGGCCAATTCATGATCACCAACAGCCTTATCTGCCCTCTACTGAGAGCGTATGTCCATGTAATGCTTGACTCTGCACAGGGACCCGATCCAAACACAGCTCCGGTAAACCTCCACTCCGGTTCAGGCCCGGTGCGAAGCAGAAATATTAATCCGATCCCGGCTCTTCCTATCAGCAGGACGGTGAGGCAGATCTGGAGGGCCGGAGCGGCGTGTCTGTAGAGAGGCTCTTTGAGGCGGTCACATTATGCTGAGTCACGCCTGTTCCCTCCACTACATTAAGCATTCTCCATCCAGGCCGCCATCTCCCATCCTGCTGCCAGTAAAATAACAGTGCAGAGAGCTTTCCGTACGAGCGCCCCTAATACGACGCCACACATTAGCCATGCTCATAAGGAGTCGTTTCATATTCAGGCACCAGCCTCCTGGAATTAAGTCAATTACTATGATTTTTGCTCGTGTTTGCATGCATAAATGTCCATCATCTGTAAGAAGCGAAGGATGCCAAGGGGTCAATAAATCAATAAGATTTTTGCAAATAGCTAAAAAAAAAAGCCAGACCTTTTGTTCTGGATGATCAATAAGGTGTTTACGACCTTAAAAGAATGGCGGTGGGTGCTGTGCCTTCAACATGGAGGAAGTGTAGCAAGGAACATGCCCAGTCCCTCAGACCCACACCTTCACATTGTACAGTCAGAATACTTGATCTTGGCCATCTGACTCAAGCGCCATTCCTGCCTTATCAGGGAGGAGTAGATCACCTTTATCTTCGAGGCCAGTGTCTTTGAACCGGTCCTTTTAAGTGGGACGAGCTGGGCTCCCAGGCCCCGGCATGCGACTCGGCCCTGATGGGCAGGCGTTGGGCGCAGACGGACAGGGAGGGCTCTGCTCGGCAGCGTCCGAACCAGAACAGCAGCCGTTCGGGCCGAAGACCGCGGCGTTTCCGGATCTCTGCAACAGCCTTTTCATTTTTCAGGCGGCCGGCAGGTGCTGGCTGCCCGTGCTGGTGTGCAGAGGGGTGTGGAGGCGTGTTGGGTGTGTGGGAGGGGGGAGCTGAGGAGAGAGAAAGAGCCAGCTGGCAGGATTCCTCTCCTACCCCCCAAAACACCTACAGGTTGTCCTTGTTTATTAATAATCCCACAAGCCTCTGTGGGGGCGAGGGTGACTGCAGAGAAGCCGCTGCCCCTCACGCCTTATATGGTACTGATGGGAGGAGCCTCTGGTCCCCCGCCCCCAGCGCCACCACTTCTCCTGCCTCGGTCCACACAGTCCAGGGGCGGAGCTAGGAGCCTGACTTGTGGTAGCTTCTCCCTCGGCCCTTTAATTACATAATTGTAAGAAATATCGGGGTTAATCGCTGCAAATAACCAAGGCTTTTAATAATTTATGAATAACAGCAGAGCAGTGGCCAAGCTCTTGGTAGCACGCCTTCTTCTAACTGCACAAAGCCACATTCAGCTCTGCCAAGTGTGCTGTAATCAAAACTGATATTTTTCCACATCAGTTCCATTTGCATAAAGGTGCCTGCAAGAAGAAATCCGATTGGCTGTCTGAGGAGCGCGCTCGGTGGGCTCTGACTCAGACGCTTTCACTGCATATGCGTCAGTGAACCTGAAGGTCAATGTGGGATCAGATATGGAGATGAAGACTGAAAAAAGTCAGTAATAAAGATGATGTACGGATGTTCATCTTATCAGCTCATCTTAGATGACAAACAGCAAAGGACCTGTGACTGCTGGCACGGTGTTGTTAAACATCATACAAGTGGCGTCTATATATCCTCCGACAGCTGTGCTGCATATTTTGTGACGATGTGACATTTTTGCAATCATGTGAAACTCCTTCCACAACATTATGTTGTTCTTGATTATATAAAATGCTTTTCAACAGCAACATCTTGTTGATCTGCTTGTTGTCAGCGTTTTCTGATGAAACTGTAGGGTTCATTTGCATCGGAGAAAAAACATATCGGAACGGCAGGTTCTTTTACACCAGCATATGTTGAGACAATATTAACCATTAGCAAAAAGGAGAAAGAAAGAAAATTTAAAGCTCCAGTTTGGGAACTGTCACTATAACTTTGAAATATATTTTTTGGCTCATAAAATTCTCCTTTTGCTTAATCCAGCTGAGTTAGGTTCACGGGGGGCTTTTCTCAAACAAACCACTTTGGAACATGCTGTTCTCTGCAGTATCACATAAGTATTTTTGATATAACATGACGGAAGTGATATGTCCTCATCAGAAATACACTCTGACAGAAATCAGTCCAACATATTGGAAAGAGTCATGTAATAAATTCTCTATTAACTGACAAAACCGAAAAAATATCCAAAATCATAAACACCGCAGCCTCTGAAGATTTGCAGGCCACTCAAACATTATTACACATTATTATCTTTTAATTGCTTTGTATCTCCCAAGAACAATATAACAGCAAACTCTATATTGACTTCAACAGGAGGATGGCCAGAAATATTATCCGCCTCCAAACTACATTTGTTCCATGTGTAAGTACATTTTCTTTTCCCTGTAATATCCCTCTTCTGTCTGTCTGTTCATGTGTTTGCCATTTGCCATTTTAAAAAGACCTGATGTAAAGGCAGGAACGGACATATGACATGCCACATCCATACTTAATTAATCTTAGATCAGTGTTTTTATTTTTAAAATATTCTTTCTAATGGCAACCACAGTGCGTTCAGAGTGGCTTTCAACCATGGCATTACAGAGAGAGAGAGACTGAGAGTGAATGAGAGAGAGTGAGTGAGAGAGAAAGAGAGAGAGAAAGAGAGAGAAGAGAGAGAGAGAGAGAGAGAGAGAGAGAGAGAGAGAGAGAGAGAGAGAGAGAGAGAGAGAGAGAGAGAGAGAGAGCATATCTACGTTATGGGTCACTCCATTAAACTGGCACCTTGCTGTCACTTCATTAAGTGTCTAAGTACAATAACTACAAACCAGCCCTGGTACTTTCACGGGCCTTTGATGAGAACACTTCGGAATCCCTTGACTTTTAAGCCCTGTGCAGGCTTTCAAACCCACTTCAACAGCCTTCCATAATAACTCCCAGCTTCCCAGCCCACCGCCGTCATTTTTGTTATTTAAACCCCTTTGAAACCTCCGAAGATGAATATTTTTTCATAAAAGACTGATTCCTTTGTCTTTATTAATGTTGCAAGCTTCTGAAATGATTTATTTATCAATTAACGCACAGATATAAATAAAATTTAATGAATGCAAAAGCTCAATTTTTGCCATGCTAAGCAGAATTCTAAGATCCCGCGGAGATCACGTAATGCTCTCTGTGAAAAGACTTGTGTTAATCAAAAGGAGAGATAATGCGGTCGGCCGCTGCACACACCGTGCCGAAGTGGGCACCTCGCCTCGCTGGTGCTTGGTCCTGGAACGAGACGAGGCCATGTGGACGTCTGTGGGCGTCTGTGGGCGTCGGTGGTGGGACGTCTCAACCATGATATGGTAAAGTCCTAACCTTAGTCCTAAATACGTAAATAAACCAAAGCCTTTAGCACAAGGCCTTTAGTGGAGCCCCCACTGCCGGCATTGATGACTCCCAGGTGCTCGGCCTCCGTGGGTGTCACTGTTGGTCATTACTGCCTGCAAATGCTTGAAGCTCTGCACCAACAGCAAACGAGTTTCTCCGGTCCCGGGACGTTTCGGATCTGCGTCTGACCTGTTCGGCTGGAGACCCGACCATCGCAACGCTGCGTGTCGCCATTGATCTGTGATGCACGTTAACCGAAGTCAATAAATAAACAAAAACACAAACACCGCCATAAAACCCCACGCAAACAGGCCAGCCACACACCCCCTGCGCCAAACCAGCCATCTCCGTGGGCACTGGAGGGTCCAGGTTCACCAGCTGCATCCACTACCCCATTCACAGCTCGGCTACTGGGCCCGAACTCTGGCGCCTCCAGCCAGGGGAAGACAGCGCTTATTATTCGCTCTGCCAAAACAGGCGGCTAGTTAATATTCCGGGCCAGGCTGGCGCAGAGACGACCCGTCCCGGGCCTCGGCACGCCGTCTGCATGGAGAGAGCGGGAGCAGGGCAGAATGGGGAAAGCCAGAGAGAGGCTGGCCCACTCTGGCCCGTCACACACGAATGGGTCCACTTCCTTGGGTAATCATGGCAGTAGCAGGTAGGAATCGGTCTATCAACCCAGGCCAGGGCAGAACTGGCCCGAGTGGGTTAGGCGGCGACACACACCCGAGGACTTTCCAGAGGGTTGTTTGTAAGGGCTCGGTGATGTGGAAAGGCAGGTGTTTGCCTTAAGCTACGGCTGGCATTTTCAGCGGGGTTAGCTTGATTGTGGGACGGAGTTGCTGGGTGGTAACGTCACAGAGAAAGTGTGAAATGCATGGTACAGCCAGATTAATTTTACATTGTGGTACCTTTGTAAGAGGACAAGACTGCAGTTACCATCAACCCACACTGCGGATGGGTATCTGAGATGTAGCAGACCCGTGCACAAAATCAACTGAACTGATGAACCTTTGCCTTCGTTAATAATTTGCACAGATTCGTATATAAGATTAACTGTCAGAACTGCTCTTAATAGAAAAATACACTCTAGAAACCATTTTAGGTCACAAGGGTCTAATTCAAGCCGTTCACAAACTCACACTTCGCCACCTGTTTTGTAACTATCTATCATAAACGCTCAAGACCTGAAAAGTCAAATTTGACGTCGAACGCAAAAGTGCGCGAGCTCCCCCCGCAGTTTACCGTCAGAAACGCACGCGCGTATGTGCACCTCGCGCTTTTTTTTCGGGTTGCGGACCTTTCAGCGCGTTCTGTGCCGTCGTCACCGAGGCACGCCGTGTGTTTTGCGGGCGCGTGCTACATGCATAAACATCGCGCGGACCTTGCCGACACCGCTTTCATTTGGGATGTATAAATTCGCAATGAGCCTCGTCCTGTCTTTACGGTGCAGTAAACCTACAGTGTCGCATATGTAATTGTGCAGTGATGGCTTTCTACTTTACATTTATTTCCACCAAGGAAACTGAAACCGTTGAAGTCTTGAATGCAAAGTTATGGAACGCAAGCGCATAAAACAAAAATCTTAAAATTTTATAATGCTGAGGACAGTTCGCTCAATAAACCTCATTATTTTTGCGGTTACCAAATTCTGACCATGAGCACTCGGATAACGCTCCATATGATGCCTTTCCACATACTGTATTTTTCACCTACTGTATTTGAATCTAATGCATACATAAACATTAACCGGGGTAGCTTAGACGCTCTTGCAGTATAATTTTTGGGAATGCTCGTTTTATGCACGACAAATGCGTTGCAAGTCGCCAACTGGAGGGTTTTGTGTGAATCCACTTAATTGAAGTTTTGTGCTCTATTGCGCAGGTGGTAAGTGCTGCGACTCCGCTACTCAAATAGCGTTGAAAGCACATCCTTTAATGCAAATGCATTCGTGCCTGACATCTACGACGTTACACGAACCGCTCGCGGATTTGCCACGCAGCCTGAACGCAAAGGCTGTTTTGGTGTTGTTTTTTGACGCTACGAAGGTGAATCGGAGACACGATGCGTGGACGGAAAACAGATTGCTCTCAAATAGTCCGTCTCTCTCTCTCTCTCTTTCTAAAGACTGTCTCATCTGCATTTGCTTTCGCTTCGCATGGCCCCTTCAGCCGTTTATGATCATTTGTGTACAGAAATACAGTACAATGCGATCTAAGCCGTGCAATACCTTTCCGGTGTCACAGTGCCCAGTCAGCGAAGATGGTATATAGCCTACGCGGAAAAAACTGAACAAACTGCCGATGTTGGGAAACGAAACACTTCGCAAAAGCAAACATTTAAGTGTGTTTATTGGTTTATGCCCTTTCTAAATACAAAGAATTTAAAGTCATAACCTGGCCAGATACTATGTAAGGGCACGTTGCAGGGTCGGTTAGAGCAACATCACCATAACTAATTCACGACCGCAATACAACCACTGGTGAACCTCTAGTCCCGTCCGTATCTTCAAACTAGCGCACCGACTTACCTAAAACTGATTCTCTCCTGTAGTCAGAATCTGCGGTCCGAGATGTTTTAACGCATTCGTGGCAAACTTCTGCAGGAGGATACGTATCCACGGCTCATGCTGATGGCTCGCGCTGTGATACTCGATTGCAGATGAGTTAGCAGTCCCTCTCATGCTCAAGAGGAAGAAATCCGGCAGTTCGGAGAGGTTATCAGCATCGGTGTGCAACGCGACAAACGGACACGTTAAAAAGACAGAAAGACGACCGCAAAAGAGAGAAGGTATCGGCGGGAATATCCGACAGAGAGTTGGGATGCTCGGTGCAGCTCTGCAAAGGGCGTCCGCGAGCGCAACGTGGGCAGGTGGAGCGAAGCGGATGTCAGGGTAGGTAGTCTGAGACTCAGACTGAGAAGAACGCGCAAAGCGAGCAGAGAAACTAGGGGGAGGCGCCGACGATACAGTTTTGTATTGAAGAGGACGGTTATGCCAGACAGCAAGAGGAGGGACCGGGCCACATCAAGTGTGGGGGGGGGACGGGGGGGGACCGGGGGTGGGGGGTTGGGGATGCGTTTATTGCGAGAGAATTTGTGTTAATAAGCAGTGATATTGTACTTGTCTCGTGTATTTCTTTGTGCTCAGGGCAAAAGTAGATTTCTTATTTCTTGCTGCCTTTGCAATTTCTGCTCACATGCAAACTCAGTCGATATATAATTTATAAATAATAAACTATATGTATACACATTTGTGACGTTGAAGTCCAAATTCACCACGGGGACTCGGTAAATGTGGAAAACACATAATCTATAGTGGCGACATATGAGCCTGGCTTTAGTAAATGTCAACGGTGGTCAGAAGAGCTCGCCTCGTTAGTGGTGGAAGCACTAGGTCCCTCGCATTGAACTTTTCTTTCTGACTGACAACCATCAAGAAAGCTTTCAAAGCTGCTCCGAGATTCCGAGATTAGTTATAGCCTATGCTGTATATATATATATATATATATATATATATATATATATATATATATATATATATATATATATATATATATATATATATATGTGTGTGTGTGTGTGTGTGTGTGTGTGTGTGTGTGTGTGTGTGTGTGTGTGTGTGTGTGTGTGTGTGTGACCGTATAAAATGGATAGTAGCATATTTGTTTAAGATACAGGCCCTGTGGTTATTGTGTTTTTGTGAGATGCTGGAGAGACGGCCCTGCATTCTGAATAGCCTTATAGACAGATGTAATACCAGTTCAGGCAGGATAAAGATCAACGGAGGCAATTTAAACAAAACGCAGCAAAGGACAGGAGCTGTCCGTGGTGCTGAATTTAGATGGCTGTCCTTTAGGGTGTCTCTCCAAAGAGCTCTTTTTGTGATTTAAACTCTTCAAGTGTTCCTAGACTAGAAAACGTGCTGTATTCTGGCATTGATATGCTTGTCCTTCTCTGTCTAGTGGTGCTTGCTCTTTTAGACATGCCGTAATACAATAACTCCCACCGGTCAGGCCGGTAAACCTTATTAGATCAAATATACTTGAAGGAAATTGATTTTACATACAATTTTCACCTCTGATCAGGACTGTTGTGTAAATAACAACACATCAGGATTATGCTTCAGTTGTTCCCTGGCAATTTGATAAATGAATATAAAAAGCAGTTTTCTGTTCGTCATCATTTATGATTGTTCTGGTTTAGGGCAATGATAATCCTCAGGGTCATTGAAACCTGTTGCTTTAAATGAGAACATACCATCAACACTGAGATTGTGAAATGTTACCTGGCTGCACTCAGTGTCAACCGCCTGAATCTCTGACAAGCTACTAATGCTGGTTAGCCTCCGTAACACAGTTCAGACCTGGGGAATAATCTAATAATAATCTCATATTATATCTTCAGAGCAGATTTCCACACCAATACACAAATGTGCATCAGCCAGGTACATCCATCATGTCACGTTTTAATAACATCACATAGCATTGGTCCATCTCAGTGAGGGCTGAATCGTGACAGGTGTTGGAAAGCAATGGTATGGATGAGGCCTGGAGCCACTGAAAGGCGGGTGTCATCTTTGAAATCTACCTGGTGGTGTTTTCTCCATCACATCTAGGAAACAGCAGTGAACCATCCCCCCTGACCTGGCTGGTGGCAGCGGTTAGTGACACGTTTAATCCCAGGAGGATACCAATCGACATGCCTCTGTGTACTGCTGCGTGAGTCATACAGATGACAAAATGTCTAATGACTGAGTTTTATGGCAGCAATTAAAATGGAAGAAATTGCCGGAGAAGGGTAATGATCACTCATAAATTTAGAACAACAATATAATTAACGGGTCATTTGATGCAAGATTAAGTCACTGGTACTCTTAGTATGACTCAAAAAATTGCTGTAGCCTGTGTAAATGACAATTAATGAGAACAGCAGCATCACCAATGAAGAAGAAAAACTCAATTACAGTTCATATTAAGTATCTCTGTGTTTACTAGAATCTATGACCCAATAGTAATATGTATTTCATTTTAAAATGATGCCACAAACAGTTGAGGTCGGATCAGTCTTAAATGAAAACAATTCACACCCCAGCAATAATCGGAAGCAGGTGTTTGCTCAGAAACACCAAGCTTTCAGGAAGTGCAAAACTTTGGGTGAGGTTTGTGTGGGTTTTTCTAATCCCAATTCTGTGCAGCATGAATCTCAAAAAGGCCTGAGCTCCATGTCAAAGAATCGGACACTATGTGCTGAGTAATATTTGTCCAACAGACACAGTCCAAGACAATGGGCCTCAACCTTTTACTTCTCTCTCGATGAGCTGTTTTTCCTCAGACCACGTATTGATATCCATGTCAACAAATGACTGCAGCTCCATCGACAGTAGTGGTCAGCATTATAGACCAAGCCGTAAAAGGGAGAAAAAGAGGACGAATCGCCACACATCCGCTAGTTTTAACGGGAACCAGATAGGTCAAACTTAAATGAATTTGCCGAGCTTGTGGGGGTTTTACTCTGCTTTGATAAGATTATAATGACAGTTTGATTGATGGCCTTGGTGGTGGACAGTTTTACTGAACCGATAGACGATTTTCTGTAATAGTGCAGAGCTGATGTGTGTAGGACGGGTATGTTATTACAGGAAACAGTATTTGCTGTAACATTCAGAATTTAGCACAGGACTTGTCATGCACTGCTAAATTATGCACCTATATAATCGTGTCATCTTGTGAGCGTGAGGACATGACTGCAATTAAGCATTTGTCCAGAATGGGGACTTAGATAATTGGATAGTTTAAGTGCCATTCTGGCTATTGACTGGTTTGACATCCTCAGACCATCTAGAATATTTTATTGCTTTTGCATCATGGAAGTTCGTATGTTTCTGTTTATTTTTAGCTTCAATCAAATAACATTACAAGCAGCAGACTTATTGATATGATGTATTTCTTTATGCTACAGTATGTGTACATTTGATTAAGAATACACATTACATCCTGCAATATACGTGGACATAATGTCCAGGCTAGTGTAACTGTGTTTGTGTCTCATCACTGAGGACATTTTAATAATTTAAATGATACACAATACAACCTCTTCTCTGAAGCAGAATTCCAAAAGAGAATGACTTCACACTTACCCCCCCCCCCCCCCACCCCCCCCCCCCTCCACTTCATACCCCCCAATGTCGCCCCCCACGTTTTCCGCTTCAGTATTAAAGTTACACGGGTTTTGGACAGGAACACAGCTCAGCACCACTTCAGCCAGGCGTCTGGGCTCAGGGTGTAATATTAGAGCTCCAGTTGGGTTTGTTCCCTTCCTGTAGTGTGTGTGTGTGGGGGGGGGGGGGGGTGGGGGGGGGGACGTTGGTGCCATGCTGAGCGAGCAGGCAGCACTACCGGGCAGGCAGGACGGGCCAGAGGAGCCTCTCATCATTAGGCAGTGACTACGGTGTGTGGCGCCACTACCAAGCAGCCAGAGAGGTCTCAGTTAGTGTCTCTGAGCTCCACATATGATCCTGTACAGTTTGACCTCTCCATGTTCCCTGTTTATATATATAAAAATGTGTGTTATGCCATATGTATGTGTGTGTGTTAGTGTGTGTGTGTGTGGTGTGTGTGTGTGTGTGTGTGTGTGTGTGTGTGTGTGTGTGTGTGTGTGTGTGTGTGTGTGTGTGTGTGTGTGTGTGTTGTGTGTGTATGTGTGTGTGTGTGTATACAAATACTGATTCAATCCACTGACAGGTGAAGTCAAATAAATAACATTTATTATCTCATTGCAGTGGCACCTACTAAGTTTATGCTGGTTTATATTAGGCAGCAAGTGGACATTCAGTTCTTGACATTTGATGTGTTGAAAAGAAAAGAAAACGGCCAAGTGCAGAGATCTCAGTGACTTTGACCAGGGGGGAAACTTGTCATGGCTGGGACCACTGGCTCCGTCCAAAATGGCAGGACTTGAGGGAATGTTCTCAGTAAGCCAGTAGTTCATACTGACCAAAAGTTGTCCCAAGGAAGAACTTTGGTGAACCTGCAGCAGGGGACACCAACCCTCTTTCTTGCTGTAAGGGCCAAGCAGCTTTAAGTGTGGACAGCAACCATTCCAGTCAAAGTTCCAACTGAACATGGTTTGGCACAGAAAAGCTTGCAAACCACGCTGAAAATGAATGTCAGCCTGAAGCTAACCATCCCTCACAACGGTCTTCTCAGCAGTTAGTAAACGGGTGCTCAGAACGGTCTTCTCAGCAGGTTTGTAAACGGTGCTCAGAATGGTCCTTCTCAGCAGTTAGTAAACGGTGCTCAGAACGGTCTTCTCAGCAGTTAGTAAACGGTGCTCAGAACGGTCTTCTCAGCAGTCAGCTAACCATGCTCACAGGTGCAGAATCGCTGGGCTTAATGACATATGGATTTGCTGATTGGTTCTTCACAAACAGAGGTGGGGCCTCTTCTTCTTCGCTTTCTCGCTCATCATCAACACTGAGCATTGAAATATTCCCTGTGCCATTTTGCAAACATTACAACAAAACAATAAAAACAATCCAAACTATTAAACATTATTCAACTCATGAGACACCTGGTTTGCCAGGAGTTGATTAGTGATACACAATTATAACAAGACTCCATTGTTGCATCTTCTATTTCCTGGTCCAGATTTCCAGCACAACATTTGTGGGAAAAGGAAAATGTAACCAGTCTTAGGAGACCAGAATGGTGTGTAATGGGCAGAGTAAAGGTTCGGTCCTACAGTGGAGAAGAGGACTCCTGATGTTTATGGGGAGAGAAGGTTACCCAGTCACGTCTGATCTCACGGGGGGACCTACTGTAGCACAGTTTGCTGAAGAAGTTAATGATGGGCTATAAACCGATGGGTGTCAACGCATGGTTCATCATAGATTGGTATGTATAGGGGCTACACGACTGTGGACTGGTCAGAGTGCCCACGTCATCTCTGTCCACCACCAAGAGCACCTACAATGGAACATTAAACATCAGAACTGGCCCGTGGAGCGATTAGATATGGTAGCCTAGTCTTGATCAATCCCATTTTTCTTTTATATCAGGTGGGACGGGCGGGTGTGTGTGCGTTGGTTGTTTGTCAGGGCAAATGATGCAACCAGGATGTACGCTGTGAATAAGGCGAGCTGACAGAGACGGTGTGATGCTCTACGCATTGTTCTGCTGGGAACCGTGCGTCCTGGAATTCACGTGGATGTCACTTTGACATGTACCACACTGCCTAAAACATTGTTGCCAGGACTGTCACACTCCTTCATGGCAATGGCATTCCCTAGTGGCAGTGGCCTCCATCAGCGGGAATAATGTGCCCACACTGCAAAGATTGCTGAAGAATAGTTAGTGGAACAAGACAAAGAACTCGAGGTGTTGACCCCGGCCTCTAGACTCCCCAGATCTCGGTCCCAATCAGGCATCTGTGTGATGTGCTGGAAAAAACAAGCCATTTTCATGGAGGCCCCACAATGCAAGTTCACAGGACTTACAAGATCTGCTATGAACCTCTTGGTGCCACAGGACACCGTTATAGAGGTCTGGTGGGCTCAGCTGTTTGGTTTTAATGTTCTGTATATTTATGTATTAAGTATATAGTGTACAGGTAACAGATGGCTACACTATGCAGTACACATTTTTGTACCTATATTTGTACTTTTTGTAGGATAGAAGAGAATTGACAGTAACGAGCAGTGAGTGTAGATATACCCACTCTCAAGCCTTATAAGATTGTGTCATTAGCTGCTGTACAAACTCCCCATAGGCACTTGACTGTGTTATTTATTTTTTGCTTTGTAGCTCATTTGTTTCTTTCATTTTCTAAGGGAAAGTACAACTGATGACATTTTGTTTGACATTTAAACCCAACACTGACTTGTCTGTCTGCTCTTTGCATTGTATCTTTTGTCATTGTTTTGTTCTCTCTCTCTCTCTCTCTCTCCCTCTCTCCCTCTCTCTCTTTCTCTCTCTCTCTCTCTCCCTCTCTCTTCTTGTCCCAAGCTAAATCATTGTGTGTGCTAATGATCTACTTTTGCTCAGATAATGTTCCAATCAGCTCGTGACTAGAGACAACCACCATGCTCTCCCTCTGGCTCCATTGCCACCAGAGCTGTCCATGGTGCTGAAGTCGCTCTGTTTGATTAGCGGTACATACGCCATGGAACTGAAAAAGCATTGTTTTTACAGACTGGCCCACAACATTTCAGATTCAGAAGTCTACTGTAGCCCCCTGTACGTGGATATGTGGCCTGTACGTGGAAACTGCCTGATTAGTGTCACACTGTGCTTTTAAGGAGTGATATGTAGCATCACTTGTCTGAATCTCATCTCATATGCTATAAATACAAACCACAGCTTCTTCAGAGTGTCAGGGCAATTCTCTGATTCCACAACATGTGCTCAGGTGATATGCTAGCACATGCACGCTTTGTATATCTACATGTTCTCACGTATGTAGACAAGCATGTGTTTTGGCATGTGCACTTCAGCTAGCACCACTGATGTTCTAGCACTTTCTAGCACTGTCTATTGCTATGTAGATTCACCCACTGCCTTACTAAAACTGCTTAGAGTTTAGATTATTGAGTCCCAAGTACTACATTTGAGCACACTACATTCAAATCAAAAGAACGCATCTGAAATTTATTTTATACCATATTGAATTTACATTACATTTATAGCACTTGGCAGGCACGCTTATCCAGATCGGCTTACATATTTATCAGTATGACAGTATGTAGAATTCTGAGGCTTCAGTGTGAATTTGTCATTTAAAAAATAATAATCTAGGTTGGGAACCACAAGATACTGTGGTGCGTTCAGGTTTTTCACGGATCACATGTTCCACCATGCCCTTTTCTTCTGGTGCTTCTAATGACATGCTATTAAATGATTGATGTCTTCTCTATTAGTAATATCGTCCTAAGTTATGGCCTATATGACTCATGTAAGCCTGTGTCATTCATGCTCTCTATAATCTAAAGAGCTAAAAGATGACTTAAAAATGGCAAATTAATTTGCAGTGCAGAGCTGGTGAGAGTGGGGCCGTATCGCAGTGTATGAATGACTCCCCAGCAGTGCGTTTTACCCTCATTACAACATGAGGACGATTGTAATCCGAGGCAGATCTGTCAGAGGGAGAAAGTGTGAGCAGAAAGAGAGAGAGAGAGAGAGAGAGAGAGAGAGAGAGAGAGAAAGAGAGAGATGTTCTGCATCAATGCTGTCTCCGCCACTGATACAAGACATGACATCTCCGTGTGACACCCCCCCCCCCCCCCCCCCCTTAGAAGTTCAGCTACGAAAAGCCCTTTGTGTCAGCTGGAGACGTCGCGTCATATTTGAATATGCGTAGAGTAATAGGAAGGCGGGTTTTCTCTCTTTTGGGAGGAAAGACTGCGATTCGGTGACAAGCTCAGAGGAGATAACTGGCCAGGAAGTTCTCAACTGTGTTGGCACACGTGAGCAAGGGTGCGTAGAGAAGTTAGCTATCCTCTATAAATATTCATATGTACGGCATGGTGAGGCATATGTTGAACTTGATCACACTGTGAACTCCACACCTAAGCATCTCATCACTGACTGAGTCAAGGATATGCCCAGGAACAGAGTGGCAAATGAATGAAGCCAAATGCGCTCACAATGCAAATTAGCCTCACTGCGTTTGTATTGCATTGCAAAGACTGACCAATCCAGCCCAAATGTGAGTAACATGAGGACAGACTGAAAAAACCTTTATACATTTTCCAATATGCCCAAAGCCTCATAAACAGCCTAATAAAGACAAACTCTAGTACTTTTGAACTCTTTATAACTTTTGAACATCGGGTGTGTTAACAAATAGTCATTCCGTATTTCTCGAGCAGTGGAGGAAACTAAATGAACTTTTATTTAACTAAATTATACGCAGTGCACTCCTAGTATATATAAATACTTGGGCAAAAGTAAATGTTAATTTATTACACCATCTTTAACCAAACAGTAGACCACTGTCATCCGTTTGCCTTTTTGTCAAGTGGACCTTCATGAAACTGGTCCAGCTCTATATGGCTGGAACCAAAAATGGTCTTTAAATGGATGATATTTTTTAAGTCAGGCGGGCGGCAAAGTAAAATGTAGCCACTTCATCAAGAATGAAACCCTATGATGATGGTTTTGATCTTTATTCATGTAAAAATTACAGCCAGCCTCAGCATTCTTGTTAGGACTGCATTTTTAGGAAGTGAACCTAATAAACAAAAAAAAAAAAAAACAAGGAAAAAAAAAACATTACACTTAAATGGCAAAAATGTAAACAACACTTGTGCAGCCATAGTGAGTGTTACAGAAGGTAATGCACATCAAAGGGTTTGACTTTACCTTGATGGCTGTGCCCAGTAGCCTGGCTCTCATATGGAGGTACTGCTGGGAAATCCAGGCTGATCCGGTGATCACAGGACAGGGGCACCGGTGCCCGCATCACGGCTCTCCTGGCCGTTGCCGCAGCAGCAGGAGTCAGAGGCGCCCGGAGGCGAGAGGCAGTCCCAGCAGAGAGAGCCGTCACTCAGGAGGCATACAGCGAGGGGGGAGCCTGCGAGACAAAACACCCACGGCATCAGACAAGGGAGCTGCAGCATTCGACTGGACGCTGTTGACAGCAGCGCGTTTGCAAAACATTTGTACTCACAGCACCTGTTCTAGTCTTATTCATGGCCCTAAGTTCCTGTGGACAGTTTCATTTGAGGCTGTTTCAAGTGGGTGATGTATGAATTATGCATTGATGAGGCGCGCCCTAATCTTAAAGTACAGAGAGACTTAGGTCAGCAGAGTTAAGTCACATTTGCATAGAGCTGATAAATTCGTAGACAGCTTTCTGTGTGGGATGTTTACGACAATTGTGCAGGAAAGGTACTTATTCTCACCCCTTAGTAAACCAAAAAAACATCAGGTGTGGGAGAGTATTTATTTTGGAGAAGGATATTTCACTATGGATAAACAAGGACAGAGATTGTCATCTCCTTAGAGTCAGCCAGCCCACTTCATCTGTACTGCTTCCTCACAGCACTAACTTTAGGGTCATGGGTTCCATTTGCCATATCTGCACTTTGTTTGTTTGTTTGTTTTGTTTTCTCCAATTAGTTCAGGGAAGCCCATCCTGACGACCAATCAGCACAGCTCACGTCCCCCGTATGGTGGCAGCCGGGTTGGGGTGGGACGAACGCAGACGGGCGTGCCCCTCACCGGGCCTGATGGCACACAGACAACCCAATCTCATGAACACACCTGACTTCTGCTTGTTCTGGCAACAGGGGCGAGGGGGACATATGACAGGGACAGAGGGATGGAGGGACGGAGGGAGGGAGGGAGGGAGGGAGGACAGGCACCCGTCCCACAGTGCGGTAATGTAATTAGTGTGGATCTTCTCTCTGTGTCGTGCTGGTGTGAGAACCACACAGAGGGAGAAGTAATTACCCTGAGAGGGGGCCTGTGCTGACCAACATGCTGCCCCCCCCCCCCCCCCCCCCCCCCCATGTGTGTGCCTACCACCTGCATCTGCTTCTAGAAGAATCCTCCATTTAGCTTCCAAAGCCATGTAAGCATGGAGAAAAGTTGCTAGTAGGAAAGACTTTGGAACAACAGACCTCCAGCATGCCAAACGCAGTGTAGACTTGGCAGCCTGTGTCATTGAAAAGCATTCTACCAAGTTACAGAGTACAGAGTTCATTGAAATGTCAGCTATCATAACTGATTGGATAGCGATGTACTGAACACCCATGATTGGCAGCTGTAATAGGGCAAACCTGTAGTTGGCAGGGTTCCTCTCGGTTTCTCTCTCTCACATTTTCTCTAACTCTCTCCCCATCTCTCACACACACACACACACACACACACACAATCGCACGCACACACACACACATAGGCACACGCAGCTGCTGAGTGACGGAGCATTTGAGGTGTAATTGCTCTGATAAATCTTGATTAAACCCCACAGATGTGCAGTGTGTGCTGGTGTGATCGCACTGTCAGATCAATTTACCTCCAACGAGTAACAGAGGCTACTTTTAGGGCTCCGTGCCACAGAATTCATCGCATTTGACAGACCTGTTATAGAACCAGATGGAAAAATGTTAGAAAAGGGCTCAATTGTTTGACTTACCGTGGTTTGGAACAGTAGTTAAAACACCTCCACCTGCAGAGCAAAGGGTTGGGCGTGTGCTGTTTCCCCACACCAGTCCGGCGACCTCGTTGCACGCCTCACTTTAAAATAACTTCTCATCGTAAACCAAGGCAGGAGCCCAGCAAGGCGACGATTCAGAAGGTCACAGTCTGTTTCAATTTGCATACTGAGAAGGAGAGGACAAAGAAAATGGCACTTCTGAGAGTAAAGCAAAGAGCATAACAATAAAGGCAAAACAATTGGCTGTTATCAAGACCCCATCCTGTTGAATAATTCAGAGAATTCCATTCCTGATGAATGTGCATTGAGAGAGTTAAAGGGCCTAATGCAACATTGCAAAAAACAAAAAATGAAATTGATTTCTGTTATGTGCCGCTTTGATTGTGTATTCATATAAACATGAGCTCCAGAAGAGCCTCAGATGATGTAGCCGACTGGACCTGATTCAGAATTGGATTGTATTCATATTTGGATTTGTGCTGCACAACACACCTCACACAACAGATCAACATATTTTAATCAGCCTTTTAAGTGCTCTATGCACAAATCGTCAATTCCCTATCACAGGAGAAAAAAAATCACGTGTGTGCATTAAATTGCACTTGTAACATTTAGAAAACCCATCATACTTCAAAACCACTCTTGAAGGTTCTTTCATGCACATTAGAGCATTTTAAAAAGTTCACAAAATCAGAAGAATTTCCTATCAAGTATGTCGGTACCATGAAGACCAATAGGTGGCAGCACTATCAGCAATGCAGCAAAGGAAGCTTATCTCAAAGAAGAAGAGGGGGTGTGTTCAACAGTACAATGCACTTAAATAGCCATGACCAGCAGAGTGTCTGCGGAGATGTTTTTACTTTCAGCAGAGGTAAGATGTCAAAGGGACATTTCATCACAATATGGATATTTGAACAAAGTAGGCCTATTTCCTAATTTAAATAATTTTAGTAATGGTAGAATTACCCCCCAAGTTATTCAGCAAGCTTTGAGAACAAACAAAGGTGATCAATCCTCTATTGTGAAATCGCAGACAAACTCCCATCCTTAGAGGTTGTGTTTCAGCCAGAGTGAAAATTCCATAGGAATTCAACAATAATGACAAGCTTGGATAATCATAAAAATATACAACATGTAATGAGCATCGTTCTTAAGGAATTGGCCTGCCATAGAATGGAAAATTATATTTACTCTGGCATCTTGAAATAAGGAAAGCTGGTTAAATGGAGCTGGCATAGTGTGAGCCTCAAACACTGTTGTCAGCTCCTTCAAATGCAAATCCCCCATAAGCAAAGAGGGCTGTGAAACAGGGCCAATTCCAGCACCCAAACTGTTTCATAACAGTCCTGACCCAGGAATACTTACACATCCAGAACTCAAAAATCAGCTGGCCCACATTCTAGCTCAGGCAATATTAACATGGACCTACACAGCAAAAAAAACCTCAGTGGTTCTGCTGGTATTGTCATGAACAAAACAACAACGGTAGAACAACGCTGAAAATGGCAGACTGTGTACAGAAATGTAGTATTGCTCGCTGTAAGGGGGGTGTCAGCATTTTTCATTCCCTTTCCAAGGAACAGAACTGTCAACATGCATGGTTGAAGTTCATATTTAACATGATCCCGGATGACTTTAATCCAGTCATTCGTTTGCTCTCCACGTTCCCCTCCAGGCACCTCCTCAAACCTTATGCAGTACCAAACAGGCTTCAATCCACGTTTCACACTGAAGAGAGGGTCATATCCGACTATATTTGCATCACAACCCCAACCTGTTCGTAACTAGGTCTGCTGTGTGATTGTTTGCACAGTTTGGCGGTCAAAGCCAGAACATCTTAAATTGAAAGTTTTAATGTGACTTAACAACTCTAACAACTTTGTGTAAATTTCATTTACTTTGTGATCATGGTAGAACACACACAGCTGAGCTGAGTACCATGCAGCCAAATCATTCTCCATTGGACAGCTAAGGCAGCCAGGCTCCGCCCCTTCAGACATCACACACGTGTGTTCACGCAAATGGCTAAACAGCCTTTTCAGTTGTCTACACTCTAAATATGCTGATTGTGGATGCTGCTGTCTTAAAGTAATTTGTGTGTTAATAAACATCTCAATTATTTTCACCGTGTTGTCTGTCTTGATATCATTAAAATGTAAATTGTTGCTAAAATTTAAAAGAAATCATATTTATTAAAACCTTCAGCAATCACATAATTATTACTTTAGTTTGGAATGAAGGATTGTGATCATTTCAGACTGATGAATTAATGACACTGATTAATTGTTATGAGGCATAGTAATTTCATGTAGCTAAAGAAAAGCCCCAACACGTTTTTACTGTCCTTGGTTTTCTACTAAGGTGAAGATGTTCCAGTGTGCGCTGTGTCTTTTCTTGCAGACACCCTGTTCAAATTATACAGACTTATATTATGTGATATGACCTAGCTCAGGGAGACTTTCATTATACACTGACTGATCACTTTATTAGACGCACATAGTCAATTGTAAGCTGTAATCCACCGCTCCTGACACAACTACTGAACTCTGAAGTCATCTAAATGACAGAGTCCTTAACCTTGTATATGTTGTTCCTACCGTTAGGGCTCTTTCATGAATGACCTGACCATATGGTGTGAGCCGGATGCTTTTAATATACATTTATAGCATAGCTGCAGCTGTAAACACTGTTTATGCAAACGTTTCATGAATACACCATAAACATTTATATATACATTCATGTATGCATGCATAAATTATCCAATCATATCCTGCCCTGTTTTCCAAACAGGTCCTCTCTGAAAAAGACCCCAGAATTATGGCAGGGAACACGACAAGTTATCGCCTGTCAATTAACTGCTGAGTACATAGAAATGACCAATAAATGAATGGTAGCCTATAGGTACAGTTATAGAGTAGGAGAAGCTAATAAACCCAACGTACTGGTGACTCATGTGAGTTATGGTGTTATAGCTTGGGTGTTCTTATAATGAGCCACTGGACGGCGGCATTGATTTTCCTGGGAGTTGCAAGTGACGCAGCTATAGGTGATAATGACTGTGACATGCTAGACCGAGCACTTGTTCATTAAAACAGTGCCTGTCAATGTGATTAGGTTTCATCACTCAAGCTGAAAGGTTATGTGCTGTTTCGTGAGGAGGATGAACCAGGAGGCTCTGATAACACAAGTACACAGATTCTGAACGCTTTCTGTTGGTGGTAGCGTATAATACTGGTGGTGTCTGGTGGTGTATGCTACTGGTGGCGTATGCTAGTGGTGGCCTATGCTACTGGTGGTGTCTGCTACTGGTGGCGTATGCTAGTGGTGGCCTATGCTACTGGTGGTGTCTGCTACTGGTGGCGTATGCTAGTGGTGGCCTATGCTACTGGTGGTGTCTGCTACTGGTGGTGTATGCTACTGGTGGTGTCTGCTACTGGTGGTGTCTGCTACTGGTGGTGTATGCTACTGGTGGTGTCTGCTACTGGTGGTGTCTGCTACTGGTGGTGTATGCTGCTGGTGGTGTATGCTACTGGTGGTGTCTGCTACTGGTGGTGTATGCTACTGGTGGTGTCTGCTACTGGTGGTGTCTGCTACTGGTGGTGTCTGCTACTGATGGTGTATGCTACTGGTGGTGTCTGCTACTGATGGCGTATGCTACTGGTGGTGTCTGCTACTGGTGGTGTCTGCTACTGGTGGTGTCTGCTACTGGTGGTGTCTGCTACTGATGGTGTCTGCTACTGGTGGTGTCTGCTACTGGTGGTGTATGCTACTGGTGGTGTCTGCTACTGGTGGTGTCTGCTACTGGTGGTGTCTGCTACTGATGGTGTCTGCTACTGGTGGTGTCTGCTACTGATGGCATATGCTACTTGTGGTGTCTGCTACTGGTGGCGTATGCTACTGGTGGTGTCTGCTACTGGTGGTGTCTGCTACTGGTGGTGTCTGCTACTGGTGGTGTATGCTGCTGGTGGTGTATGCTGCTGGTGGTGTCTGCTACTGGTGGTGTCTGCTATGGTGTCACCTGCTGATTAACTGGACGCAAATTACCTTTCTGAGTGGAAAGAAACTGCAAGTGCAGATTATTATATGTTGTGCTGAATGTGTTATTATGGGAATTATTTATGGTGAATTAACATACAGTGAGATTTTAGGTGAATTCCTTGTGATCCAAGAGATCAATGATGTAGACAGATACAGAGTAAGACTATAGTCTGGGGAGCTCACATGAGCCACAGCTGTCAGTTTCATGCACAGGAAAGTCGATACATAAGAGATATCAAAACCGAGCTATAGGGTCACTTTGAAATTGATCAGGCGTACCCAGGTTAACCAAATATAACAAGAAGACATCATGATAGATACCATCATGAAGTTTTCACAAAAAAGCACATATACAGCAATTATAATTTACACAAATAAAGTGAATACAAAGACTTCATTTCCCAACATACCATGTTCACAAAGGGTGCAGAATGGGTATCATCATAGATGAATTGAGCTTAGTGTACAAGACAGCTGTAATCTTTGGAGAGCTTATGTTCCTAGCCAAAACAAAATTTACCCCAGATGCACTCTTCCATAGGAAGAATGCAAGGTCTTTCCAGTTCTGACTGGCCGAGTGTAGACCAGAATGTGGTAGAGGATGTGAAGATCTGTGGAGAATTCCAGAAACACCAAAGGAATCCACCACAGCTGTCAAGCCACCACGTTCTGCAATTCATATGGAATTTAGTGGCCACATCAAGTTCCCTGAACAATGTTTCTGGTGATTACTGATGTCTGCTATAAATCAATAGACATGTTCGCTACCATCAATTAACTGTAAAAGAACCGTAAAACTGTGAGCATTCATAAGCATTTAGGATATACTGCAGATGTGAGTATCAAACACTTGGTTTGAAGCAGAATGCATTCTTTCAGAGGCCTGGCAATATGTCATTTAAAAAACTCAAAGGTGAGTGATTCAAGACCAAGGTTCTTCAGTTATGAGCTCTGATGTAACAGCTCTGAGTCTTTATACTCACTATAATGAAGACACATTCATTATATTAGCCAGCACTAACCATGTAAAACGTTGAACCCAACTGCTTTCAGAATCAACTGCTTTTAATCTTTCAGAATCAACTGCTTTTAATCTTTTAGAATCAACTGCTTTACAGAATCGTTCCATCCTTTATGCTTATGTTCATTCATATGTGTTTAATGAACAAGGCTGCATTTAGGACACATATAAACAGTTATTTCAGAATCTTTAATCAGAATGAATTCATTCAGTTTGAGGGAAATATCTGCATGTAAACATAAAGTGACTTTCCTTTGTTCCCTTTAAAGACTTTTTCTTATTACACACGGCATTTAAATAGGAACATTGTTATGTGTCAAGTTGTTTTTGCCACCATAGTTTAGATTGATTGATTTTACTGCAGTGTTGGGGGTGAGAGGTGTAATTGTGTCATCAGAAAGCCACTAGGAACTTCTCGTGTTTGCTTACTCTTTAAAACGTAAAAACGGTGACAATGCAACAGGTGATATCAGTATTGCACATCTGTAACCAGCCTGCTGAAGTTCATTTACTCAAGCTAAAATACCACAATGCCAAAATGGAGTAAAGTGGTTGTCCATCTGCTGAATACAGTCATAGTGCAGCTCAAGTGTGTCTTTAAAGAAAACGTGAGCTAACATTAATCCAGTGATAAAAACGTAATCCATTAACACATCAGCGAATAGCATTGGAGAGATTAGCATATGCATGATGTGCTGGTGATTATTGTTGGGTTAACTCCTCCCCATGTGGGCCAAATCTGATTTAAATCTATTTTCACGCTGTGTGAGACAGGGGAGCAGTGCACAGCTGAGAACACTGGCACGGACCCGGCCCTGTTTGATGAGGACATTTGCTTAAGCGACTTGCCTGTCAAAACAAATAGACTTTTTCCCTCCCTCACTCCCTCCCTCTCTCCCTTCCTCTCTCTTCTGCTGACATTCTCTCTTGCTTTCTTTCCCTCACCATATCTCTCTCTCTTTTTCTTCAAATATGTTCTCAGTGCTCTAAAATTTCTTCTCCTCAAAGCCAATTTGAGGTTAAGTAAACACCTGTTTCCTGCAGAATTCCCCAGAGGCCCAGCCAGACAATTTACACCACTAACAAGCACAAAATTATGCCTGAGAGCTAGGGCTAGCGTTCCCTTTACTTCTGCACTGCAATCCCACCGAGTCAACCTGATCAACCAATTTACACGTTGCCACATAGCCGGGAAAGGATACGCTAGTGAGTCCTGCCAACACATCAGAGGGCAGGAGAAATGTGGAGAAATTGTATACGTTCTGCGAGTATGCATGCACAACTGGATGTGTGTGTGTGTGTGTGTGTGTGTGTGTGTGTGTGTGTGTGTGTGTGTGTGTGTGTGTGTGTGTGTGTGTGATTGCATGCATTGTTATCCCTGACTCGATGACCTCTGTCTATACACCACTGCCCCCCCACCGTATGGAGACTGCATTGTGAAATTCATGTTAAGTGTGACAGCACAAGCCGAATGGACACTGGAGTCTCCACTCATTCATTCTCCATGTTCACTCATTCATTCTCCCTTCTCACTCATTCATTTTCCATGCTCACTCATTCATTCTCCCTTCTCACAAATTCATTCTCCCTTTTCACTCATTCATTCTCCTTTCTCACTGATTCATTCTCCATGTTCACTCATTCATTCTCCCTTCTCACTCATACACTCTCACTTCACTGATACTCAGGTGCGTCTCATTGAACTTGCTCAGCACTGCAACCACTGCAGGTCTGGGAAGTCAGAGCGTGGTACCGTGCACACACTGTCCTCTGCGGTCACGGGTCCGTCGGGCGAGAACATTTGTTGCTCATTGTAGAGTTTGGATTTACTCCACTTTGATAAACAAACACAAAAGACCTTTAGGGCTTGTCCACAGTACGCACACGGATGGGGTCTGTCAACAGGGCCGCTTTACCTCACGTTTATGCTCATATTTCATTATGGCTACTGTGTTTTGTTGGGAGAAGATCAGGCCCTATCTCCCTGAGTCAATGACGAATGTGCTCGCCGTGAGGGTACTGTACTTGAAACTTAGACAGATAAAGCCTTATGATAAACAAATGCACATGGCAACACTCCCAGTGCTGCAGAGAGCAGACATACTGTTCTCACCAGAGCCTCTTGGGTAGGCCGATATCTTTACTTATTTAACCTTGTGGTGGTGGCATTATGCATGCAATTACAAGCAAGGTGCCAAGCTGAAAAGTAACACAACATAGGTACCATAGAAGTGGTTTTTCATATTGAATAAGCTGTTGTGCAATCATATAGGTTGTTTGTTTGTATGCCGTAGTCCCTAACAGTTCAGACTGTATTGTATGCTGTTAATTCCCAGTGACTAGTGCAGAATAGAAATTAAGCTTCAATTTGTGTAACTGCTCAATTAAAAGTACTGAACCTTGTGCTTGCATGTATATTTGGATCTGACCCAAGAAAAACACCGCTGAGAGAGCAAACAGGAGAGAAAAGGAATCATGAAGCAGTGAGAGAGAGAGAGAGAGAAAGAGAGAGAAAGAGAGAGATAACGGAGAGAGTGAGAGAGAAAGAGAGAGAGAGAGAGAGAGATAACGGAGAGAGTGAGAGAAAGAGAGAGAGAGCGAAATGGAGAGGAACAGAGAAACATTGCCAATTCTGTGAGAAAACAGCAGCAGGTTGATGGGCAAACACAGCTTAATTTGAGTCAGCACTGCCATGAACATATGTTGCCACTAACACACTGAATAATAGAACAATTCCAGCTCCAGATTGCATTCCTGTTCCTTCTTCTTTCTCTTCAGTTTTTTTTTCCTTTAGATATTTTCCCTCATAAATGCAGCAATAGGACACCAGAATAAATTTGAGAGCCCACAGCAAGCAGGGACCCTCCTACAGGGTCGGCGTCTGAGGGGACAAGATGTGTCGTGGTGAGGCGTCTGTCCCTGTGGAGCTGAGCTGGCCTCTTTCTCCAATCCAGGCTCTGCTCCACCAATTACGTGTGCTGGGAACTTCAAGAACGGTGAACTTCAGCCCAGATCAGGCAGCTGTCTGTACATGTCCAGTTTAAAAGGAGCTCGTCGACTCAAGAAAACAAACTTTGCCCAGTAAGATGATTCAGTTTAGGCTGGGGTGCTCCAGTTCTCTGGGGTGCTCCATGAGTCCAAAATCATCATCTGCCTGAAAGAGGGAGAGAGAGAAAGAGAGAGTGAGAGAGTGAACCTAAAATGGAAAAAAAACTCCATATGGTCTAATTTTGTCCTCATGGGAAGAGCATAGAAAATCATTTTCTGGTTGATGTAGGTATTTTTCATGTGTATAAATTATATTACATATTATTTTCACTATACATTTCTCAACTGATTTTGATTATGCATTAATATTAGATATTCTTTCTCTGTCCTATGTTTAAACAGACACATTACAGACACAAAGTCAAGGCGTGAGTCAGTGTACCAGAGAAAGAGTTCATGAAAAGCCCCAAAACAACAAAAGGTACGAGTAGCTGCACCGTCAGCTACGTCAGGGATCAGCAGGGCCGCATGCAGCCGAGCAGGAGGCTCATCAGACAGGTGGAGGGACTCCAGCACCAGGCGGAGGAGGTAGACACCTGTTGGAATGAGCACTAGGTGTACGTGATGACTAATAAACATGTGACTGTGAACAGGGGGTGGCTGCGAAGTCTGGCTGGTCCTTCTTCAGCCGACACCGGGGCCATGATGGCTCTAACGTCGTGACGGAGTTATCGTTTCGAAAAAAGAAATTAATAATTGTAAGTAAATTTAGGATATTGATCGGTTGGTACATTCGCATGTTTTCAAAGTACATGTGGTCCTTAGAAGCACCTGGGATTTTTCCTTTCTTTGGCAAGCACCCAGGCCACGCCCGTCATGATATGAGAATTTGCAAGAGTGTTATAACCCCTGAGTGAAATTTTGGTGGTGCTTTTTGCTGTTGCTGAATGAAAGGTTTTTCCTCCAGACTTTCATTATGAACTAATCACACAAGCTCAACCCACAGCTTTCATCCCTGTGCAATTAACAGCAACCACAGCTTGGGCCCGCGTGGAGGGTGCCCTCAAAGGCACGGCTTGGCCGCAGGGCAGAGAGACACAACTGATCGTTCTTACTTAGAGTTAATTAGGTTATGTACAGTGTTTCTGTCTGGAAACAAAGAGCTTTGCTCTGGCATTGTGTGTGGTCATGATGTCGACACACTCTGAGCACACGGAGCTGGTTCGTTTGAAGCGGATTGACCTCAGACCTCCCGCGTAAGCTCACGTATGTGTGAGGGCGCCGTGTCCCTCGGCTGCCCCGGCCCGAGTGCAAGGACTCGGAACCGGCCATGTTTTCAGGGCAGTGGACAACTTCACACCCTTTGCCCATGCAAGCCAACATATACAGTGCTGTAGCTTACACTGCTGCTTGAACTAATATTCATCCGCAGGCATAGAGCGATTTATTTCAGTGTATTTAGTATATTAATCACCAGGTTACCCCCCCCCCCCCCCCCCCCAACACACACACACACCTCCATCCCCCTGGCCACCCTGGGGACAGGACATGAAATATGACTGCACGCAGAATTTACCCTTAATCATGTTTATTTATTTATTATTATCATAATGAATAGCACTGTTTAATTAACAATTGACCGAAGGATACAGAGCTCTATTGATCCCTTTACCAGGACAAATTTCACCTTGCATAATGAGCAAAGGTTTTTCCTTCTTTTTTTTCTTCTTTGGTTAATGGTTTTAATGTTTATTGTTTGTTTATTTACATTTGTTTGTTGTTGTATGTCAAGGCAGTCTCGCCTGCAGAGCTTGAGCAGCGGCGTAAACGGATGCAGCTTGAAGCATGATGTCATCCGCCCCGAGCGGGCAGCCAGGGAGGAGGTGATGGAGAGGCTTTCTCACTACACACCACATCCTCCCCCTCCCCCTCCCTGTCAACGACTTCTCAAAGTTTATTGCCATGACAGTTATTGGGTTGTTTTCCTCAAATAATAAGAATGTATACATATACATACACACATACACACACACACGTGTGTGTATGTGTGTGTGTGTGTGTGTGTGTGTGTGTGTGTGTGTGTGTATATATATATATATATATATATATATATATATATATATATATATATATATATATATACACTCACCCATCACTTTATTAGGTACACCTTGCTGGTACCGGGTTGGACCCCCCTTTACCTTCAGAACTGCCTTTATCCTTCGAGGCATAGATTCAACAAGGTACTGGAAACATAACATCCCAAAGGTGCTCTATTGGATTGAGATCTGGTGACTGTAGAGGCTATTTGAGTACAGTGAACCCATTGTTATGTTCAAGAAACCAGTCTGAGATGATTCATGCTTTATGACATGGTGCGTTATCCTGCTGGACGTAGCCATCAGAAGATGAGTACACTGTGGTCATAAAGGGACAGATATGGTCAGCAACAATACTCAGATAGGCTGTGGCGTTGACATGATGCTCAATTGCTACTAATGGGCCCAAAGTGTGCCAGGAAAATATCCCCCACACCATTGAACCACCACCACCAGCCTGAACCATTGATACAAGGCAGGATGGATCCATGCTTTCATGTTGTCGATGTCAAATTCTGACCCTACCATCTGAATGTCGCAGCAGAAATTGAGACTCATCAGACCAGGCAACATTTTTCCAATCTTCTATTGTGCAATTTTGGTGAGCCTGTGTGAATTGTAGCCTCAGTATTCCTGTTCTTAGCTGACAGGAGTCCTTCTCCTGGTCTTCTGCTGCCCATCTGCCTCAAGGTTCCACATGTTGTGCGTTCAGAGATGCTCTTCTGCATGCCTCGGTTGTAATGACTTGAGTTATTTGAGTTTCTGTTGCTGTTCTATCAGCTCGAACCAATCTGGCCAATCTCATCTGACCTCTGGCATCAACAAGGCATTTGCGCCCACAGAACTGCCGCTCATTTTTTCTCTTTTTTGGATCATTCTCTGTAAATCCTAGAGATGTTTGTGCATGAAAATCCCAGTAGATCAGCAGTTTCTGAAATACTCAGACCAGCCAGTCTGGCAACCAAGCCACGTTCAAAGTCACTTAAATCACTTTTTCCCCCATTCTGATGCTCAGGGTGAACTGCTGCAGATTGTCTTGGCCACGTCTACATGCCTAAATGCATTGAGTTGCTGCCATGTGATTGGCTGATTTGACATTTGACATGATATATATATATATCATGGCCTGTTCCAAGAACTACTATGTAGGCGTATACTTGTTTATAGAAGAGACTGTGAAAGAAAAGGAAGTTGATGCTCTTGTCTCTGTTGGCTGGATGGTGCATAGAGGGTGAACCCACACGGAGAGATCGCACCGCTTAAATACAGAGGCATTTGAATCTGTGCTCAGACTGAATTAATAACATGGTGCTGCTGTTGGCGTCTTGTATCCACTATTTGTGATCTACACTGCATGTGTAAACATACACACACGTACACACACAAAAACACAGACGCCCACATTTGTGTTGTTATGCCGATGCAGTGGGTGGCTTGGATTTATCAGTGATCTACACGCCGTCAATGTGCGGGAGGTGTAAGGCCTCTGTTTGGAATCTATAATTCACTTCCTCTCTCTCTATCTCTCTCTCTCTCTCTCTCTCTCTCCTCTGTGTAGAATCTCTTAGTGAATTATTATTTCTATTAATTAAAATGTTAGATGTTATTGTTATTGATAGTAATAAATCTGATAAATGGGGCAGCAGTCAAACAGGACAAATTTGATGGTTAAAAATGAAACCCATAGAAATATTGATAATTTCCTCAATACCTGAAGGAAATCTTCGATCACTCAAACTTAAAGGAGTAGACTTCCTAGCTGTGCCAAAAAAGTAATAATACTAAATAAAATGCTAAATAATAAAGCAACTGGAAATAGATTACAGAAATATGTATTATGCATATGAATTAGACGTGTATATGTATAAACATATACATGTATAAAAAAGAAAAATATTGGTGTACATCAATAAAATAGGTATTTGTGATTAAGGATTACTTGAAAGAAAAAACTGTAGAATTAGATTAACGGACAGTGTCAGAACTGTACCTTGTCCTTTAATGTCACATTATCAAGACTAATCACCATGACAACATCAGGGAGGAAAAGCAAGGAGCAAAGCTCACGTTGTCCTTGAGTTGACTGAGAGGCCCAGCCAGAAGCTTCACTCTCCTGCCTGATGTTCTGACAATCACAGAAGTCCTGTATCCTGATGAACGTTCAGCTGAGTTCAAAGTTCAAAGTAGGATGAGCTGAGATGTTTAAACTTCATAAATTGTTGATTAGAGACCAGCAGGCCTCAAATGTTCAGTTCCATCATGAAAGATGAGGTGTGATTTATAAGGGTATAGGAGTGGGCAGTGTCTATATTCCTGTCACTACTGGTTCTCTATGCTGGCTGCTTCTCCTTGTTGATTGGTTCTTCGTGTTGACTGGTTCTCCACATTGATTGGTTCATCATGTTGACTGGTTCTAGTGACTATCTCTCTTCTTACCCCCTCACAGAACTGTCAGAACTGTCCTTTTTATTTTATTTTTACTCTAGTTTTTATTTTATGTCCTTACCATGTAACAGGTATAATCACACACCTTTGATTATAAGGGACAAAACCAGTGGGTAGAACAGAAGCCCTGAGATGAGAACGAGGCGAGATGTTTCGTGGACTGGTCAGGAGACGGACGCATTTCAAAGCTTTGAATCTTTGCAGAGAAGAGCGAGATTGATTCAGGGCGAATCCATGAGTAGAGTCGATAGAATGGTCCAGAGTCAGTGAACAACCCAAGACTGACATATAACCAACACAAATGAACATGATAAACAATTGAAAGCAAACACGAGAAACACAACTGAAACTAGAACAAACAGAGGCTAAGATAAACAAAACGAGGCTAAGTACAACAAACCAAGCTACTTACACAACACTATCGTGAAACACAGACCGGGTTGTAGAAAACACACAAGGCTACATGCAGACTGGGGCTGAGATAAACACGAAAAACTAACAGCAAACTAGAACGGAATATGTGATGTTTAAATACACAAACTAACAAGGAAGCCAACTAGAAACAGGTGAATGCAATAACGAGGGGCAGAGAACTCACCTAGGAAGCATGACAACTGAATCCAAAATAACGATACATGCTGAATGAAAACAATGATATAACTGACAGATATGGCCCCTCCCACATATGTGACACAACAACTGGCAGACAGACAGAAGAAAATACAGGGACAGAAACATTAACAGTCTCCAGGATGAACCTGTAGGCCGAGACAGGGAAAAAATCACTTCTGGAGCAAGAGAAAACATTCAGTGGAGAACATAAAGAAGGTTCTAGGTGCTGAGGGAAAATAATGAGATGTAATGGGACCAGAAACCATGGAAAGCTGGTGGAAAGGGGGTAGAGAACCTAGAGTAGAGGTCGGCGCTGGATCATGGGTGATGGGGTTTCCAGAGCCGCAAGAGGAGGTCCACAGGAGCAGAACCTGCTGCTGTTGAAGTCTAGTCACATGGAGTGATCTTGTGAACAGGGTGTGATGGTGCTATCATGGAGACATGAGGCGCAGACACCATTTTGGAAGCAGGGCATAGCGCGGACGGTGCCCTCTGAGTAGATGGGTGTAATAATGGAGCCCCCTGGAGAGCAGGGCACAGCAAAGGAACCCTCCAAGGAACATGGCGTGACAACAGGCACGGGCAGGCTGTGACGATGCCATCACGCAGATATGGTGCAGCCATGCCATCTTTACAGCACAACACACTGCAGCATCCTCCTCAGTGAGAACAGGGAGAGGAGCTGAGACGAGAACAAGAGAGACACAGACGAGACCCTGGGTGCTACTGTATCTCAGAGCCACAGTTCCTGCCACATGGCACGTAGGAGGGGTCTGGTGGGCAATGAAAGCCCAGCTCCTGATATACTTAGCTTCCCCCAGAAAATCCAGGGAAGACCCTTCATGAACAAAGAGCAAATGGGTGAGATCAGCAGGATTGGGACTGCACCCATTAGGGAGTCCTGCACCGCTGCGCTTTCTGGGTAGCATGACACAGTGATGCGCTCCTGAAGACTGGGGCAGTCAGAATACCCTCTCTGTATTAGCACCAGAGATGCTCACAAGTCATTTTTTGCAAGTCCAAGTCAAGTCTCAAGTCTTTGACCTTAAGTCTAAGTCAAGTCTCAAGTGTTTGTTCTCAAGTCCAAGTCAAGTCCCAAATATTTGAGTGACACTGTAGTCGCAAATCACTGTATAGTTGTAATGGTCTGTTATGACACTTCTGATGTATAATAGCTTAAACTGGTAAATGAAGAAATACAATTTTTAAAAGTGTGCACGCACACACAAATGTTTTCCAGATAAATTTTGTATCCGTATTTTTCTCCAAAAAGTATTTTTCTTACAACTGACATTTTTCTGGATACAGTATTCTCTTCTTTCAGTAGAACATCTTCTGTATTTTGTTCTAAAAGATAAAGAAGGGCTGTGAAATTAAAAAATCACATTTTTAACTATATATATGAAAGGTCTGCATATAAAGAAAATAGCAACCAAATTAGTGATTATAAAATAAAAATTAAAAACAGAATTCAAATTTTACAATAATAATGATTGATAATAAAGCCCTGCAGCAACAACTATTTGTCTCCTAATGAACTGGATCAAACACAATCTATTTGAACTTCAAGGTGTCTTTCAGTGTCCAATACAAGGAAAATGTTTATGCAACTAACGCATTACATTTTTAAAAGATCAGGATTGACAGGGTACTGCACTTAGCCTGGCTCGGTGAGGGCGCATTATGAGGCCTCCATGACTGAACACCCTCTCTACTGGTGCACTGGTGGCAAGTCAATACCAATATTGCAATAATAACCTTTCAGGCAGTGACTAACCATTCCGGGTGGGTTTTGAGGTGGCGAATAAAAGTAGATGTGGTGGAACCAGTGTCCTGTATTTTTATGCCACACACTCTGCAGTTTGCTGCTCTTCTATTTGCTACTTGTACTTGTTTTGTACCCAAAACTTCGCGCAACGGTCACTTGCGAAATACTTGATGCGTCGCGACCGGCGCGAGGGTCCGCGCGCCGAAAATGTTACGTCAGCGGGAAGTAAAAAGCATACAGACAGGCGGAGAAAATGTTGTCAAATGAAACACAAAAGAACATTACAAATAAAAGATTGTTCACGAGTCTCAAATCACGAGTCCAAGTCGAGTTGCAAGTCTTTTGAATGCAAAGTCGAGTCTGAAGTCACTTATGCGACTTAAGTGCGACTCGAGTCCGAGTCCCAAACTCGAGTCCCCATCTCTGATTAGCACTGATAGCCAACTGGGATCAGGCAGCAGAAGCACCACAAGACCCAGGCTCATAATTGCGGTAGCCCCGTCAGGCCTGCGTTAAAGAACTACATCCGCTCATAGTAATGCCATGCCTCTCAGCAAGGTCTTCAAGAACAACACTTTGATCATCTCAGGAGGACCAGGGCAAGTTACGGACTGGAAATGAAATTTCCCCAGTAGAATAAACCCTTCACACACGCCTTCCCCGTCATTACTGCCTGGAGTGGCCATTTACGAGAGTAACATTCTCAACAATAACAAGTAACGAGTTTAGCAGCGGATGTCGAGTCCCTTGGAAGAACAATCCCCCTCGCTGCGTCCGTGTGGTTCGGAGGAAACGTGCAATCAGGAGGACAGACGGGCTTTTATTCAGAAAACACGAATGAAACGACGATAAGGTGCTGGTCTTACTCTGACATGTCAACTGTCCGTGTTCCTTACGAGGGGAGCTCAGGGGTGTGGGGTTTTAATTCAAAACAATTTAGTCTTATACCTCTCATGCTGTAGCTAAATGGTGTAACACTAGGTCATGAATATGTGTACTGGACTTGTGAAGGCTACAGTCACAGTAGCTGTTTCTAAAATCTCACTTTTTAAATTATTATTATTACAGATTTTATCCCCTTTGCCTTGATTTTTTTTTCTCTTTTGCACCCCTCTTTATCATATTTCTCCAGCCCCTGTATGTTGTTTTCTGTGGATTTGAGTGAGTCTGTGTGTTGGTCAGGAACGGTTTATGACCGCAGGAGGTGTGAGTATGAATTGGCCCTGCTCCTAAACTGAGGTATGATATGTTGGGGAAACTCCCCACCTTCTAGATGGAGTTCACTAATTTGGCAGACATTACTACCATGCCTTTACTGCCAGGTCCCTGCTGGGTTTTCCATGCTTTAGTGGCTAGCTGTCTGAATTCAGAAGCCACTATGGTATGTAGGTACATAAAAAGAGACAAATAGGTTTTCAGGGATGGGTACAGGTTATTCACAAAAAGGCCCTTGAACCCAACAGCTACACCAGCAGAGTCCTGACCTGCAAAGCATACGATGCACATATGCCGCTCATTCCATCCTTGCCTGATATGTCACGCAGTGGTAAAGGTCGGACAGGGTCACAGGACACAGAGTATTCATTCCTCAGGGCTCGACACAGCCGATTATAATCATTATGGGTTATGTGTGACTGGTGCTCTATAAACCCATGCACTGTTCTGCTGCTGGTTTTTCTAGGAAGAAAGGTTTTGCTAGCTGATGTGACATCAGGTGGATGGGATAAACCATAGTCCAGATCTTTGAGAGACAGCTCAGTGTTGCTGCGTGGGACGTCTGAACTGAGACCCATTCTCTGGTTTTTCCCTTGGAAAAGGGGATTGTGATATAGAAGGCAATGGACATTTCCTGCACTCTCTGGTGCACGGTAAGTGCTACTTCCTGAATTTTGTAAACTTAGCTTAGGTAGACCTAAAACAAACTTCAATACTCTGATCTCAGACTCCTGGGCTGTCTCTGTCTGTGCTTGTTGTACTGTTCTTATACAAAAGTCTGTTAAGGCGCTGACTCTCTCTCTCGTTAACCTGCTACACTCCAGATCAGCCTCCCTCTATTTAGCATCTAACTTAACCACGTCCTCATGACTCCCCTCATACTATTTTTGGGAAACATCTAAGCTTTGATTTAGCTCGGAATGTGTCACACTCCTGTCTTCGTGCAAATATGTTTTCCCTTTGCTTCAACAAATGTTCATTGAGGATCTTTCTGTCCTACATGCTGCTAGATTGTTTTATTGTGATTCATTTTCTTCCTGAAGTTGGATAACCCTATGCTAGAGCATAGCAGTGGTCTTCTTTTTCTCTTCAGTCTCCCAGACTGAATCATTATGAGCATACTCTGATTTCATTAATAGTTGTTCTGGATGGTCAACCTGATTTAAAGCCAGTCTGGGGTGCAAAGCAAAGTTAAGAGCTATACTGGACATGAACTTTGGTACTGCTGTGTCCTTTGGCTTCTGATCAGATGTCTCAAACAGTAATTCTTCTGTCACCTTCCTAATGGCAATGAAATTCAACCCAACCAAACTGTCAGCATGTCCTGAACCGGAAGTGCTACTATAATTGAGAATCATATGTTCATCTACAGGCAATTTCTCAATAATAACACTAATTAGTCAAGCAAGTTAATTATGAACCAACCTAACATAACCCTGGCAATCACAGAACATGCACTAAATATTAATAACACACCAATGTTATTATAATACCAAGGCATAAGTGATAAGCAAAGATAAAACCAAATATATTATCAATGAGTTTAAAATCTAAGATACACATTGCAGACTGTAATGTGTCACGGTGAGGCGGCCCCCTACCGGCCGCCTCTGTCCACAGCAGCTGTTGTTGTTGTTGTTGTTTGGTGACGTCATGTGCGTCCCTCAGGTGGGCGGAGCCCGTGATCCGTCTCACCTGAGGGTCGTTTGTTTGCCTATATATGTCTTGTCTTTGTACCAGTTGACCGCTGGTCATTATATCCTTAATTTGGAGATAGTGCACGGGTTTTAGGTTTGCACACTTTCTATTAAACCATCCTTTTTCCCTGAGACTTGGCGTGATCGCTTCCTTTTTGTTGCTCACCCCCGCCCGTCACATAATGACCCTGATGAGGTCACATACGAGAGCAACCTACCAAACTTACCAAAGCTAAATTGCAGACAACAAAAGACTGCAAGACAGGTTGTAAATTCTGTCTGTTTAATAGGTAAAATACAGGCACATATGCAAATGTTCAAATGCAGAACTGTTGTTTTCCACAATGCCAGCTTTATTCATGGACGTCCTGTCATAAAGTTCACCGGAGCCCTCGTTGATCAACGCAGTAAGATTACAGATGGCTATTTTGGTATCCCAAAAATAGCAATTCCTCTAGATCAGTGATTTCTTAGAATAACACAGATTTACAAGCTCGAGTCTCGTAGCAACTGGAAAGGCAGTTACAAACGCATGGCTATCTTTACTCTGTTCTGGAAGTAGGTAATCGCTGGAGACTGAATATCCACAATGAAGGCAGAAGGCACAATCAATACTGAGAATTAAATGGGCTAAACTCTAGGAGCCATATCCTCCTATTAGTGGACTGAGCAGCTCAAAGATAGGGTCACAGCAATACAATTCTGCTCAGAGTTGAGAAAAAAGGCAACGTAAAGGACAATTAACCCTAAATGCTGAGACCGAGACAGCTCATTCATAGCTCCTCAGTAACCTTGGTGCTTTCAGTAAAAGAAGCTTTGAGATTCAATTACAACTATACCAGACGGTTTCTGCAGCTTCTTGTCAGACAAAGTGAAGCTTCGGGATGTCATGCACACTTGAATCATTGAAAGTTCGTTTCAGTCTCACTAGGTGTCTGAGCACAGGACACTAAATGTGTCTGAGCGCTGAGGGAATTATTACTGAATAATATGTAAACTTTAATATAATGTAATAATATGTTATTATTTTCCATGATAATTTGAATAATTAGTCCAACAGGACTAGGTAGTCTTAGAGTGAGACACATTTGTTGCAATTTGATCACTCAAATTTATGGGGCGTGATCAAAAGAGGGAGTGATCACTTTCCCTGGCTGTTAGAATGTCAGTGACGTGGAATAAATATTAATCCAGTTTAATTAAGCAATTGGAAAATGAAGACAAAAATATTTGAAGTTGATTAAAAATAAAATGTGAGTTAAGACCAATTAAATCACCAGGTTACAATACAATATTTCCGAAGAAAAATTACTTCAAAGAAAAAAAAAAAATATTACAGAGAATAGGATGAGTTCAACCTCCAATACCTTGTCCTTTAATGTCACATTATCAAGACTAATCACCATGACAACATCAGGGAGGAAAAGCAAGGAGCAGAGCTGTATCAAAGTCAAACTCAAAGTCAAATTTATTTGTATAGCGCTTTTTACAACACAAGAAGGACCAAGACTCAAAAGGGAACCCATCCTCCATTGGGCAGCCTGTTAGCACAAGTCCGTATTTGTGGTCAAAAGTTGGTTCTATAGTTGTAGTTATGGTTCTAGTTCCCTGGACAAGTAGTAACAGTCCCTTTGATGCAGGTGGTGGGCCTCAGGTAGGAGTTGGCATCAGCACGTCCTCTTGCGACAATGGCACATCCAACCCCGGCATCAGTACATCCACTGGCAAGCCAGACCATCTCCCAGGTGCTTGTAGGTGCTTGCATTCAATTGTCTTAGGTAGAAGCATGCAAAAAGATAGACAATACAATATGATTTAAACATACATAGCTACACGTGCCAGTGATTAGCATGTGGCTCCTGCAGGCTAATTTATAGCAGCATAACTAAAGGGAGGGGTTCAGAGGTGACCACAGTCATGACCACAGCCAGCTCTCATCTCACCCCCTCACAGGCCTGCTCTTTGATAACAGGACATAAAGCTTCATTTTATGCTTTTTCCATGTAACAGGTATATCCCACAACCTTTTTTAAAAACAAGTTGTTTTATTAAAGAACTTGTATTTCTGCCTGGTCTGCCAGTTTATGCAAGGACACACTCAGGTAGAAAGGGTTCCTTAAGTGGTGCCTGTCCAGGACAGTTGTTTTATGACTGCTTTACTGCCTACTGTTGGTGCTTCATGTAAACACCGCAGAGCTTTTCTGGTTTTTATCCTTAATCTGCATGGCAGAGCCAGTCCTACACGCTCAGAATCATACACTTGCCTGACGTGCACTTGCACAGAAGATCAGATAAATCTGCAAATATCTAATAACACCCATTCTGTCCATATACTTGGTATTCCATACTGCCAGACAGCATGACAGAAGTTTGGCATGATCAGTGATCTCTCTTTCTTTCTTTTTTATCATCTTCTCTATTCCTCCCTCCCTCTGCCTCTTCTCTTACTATGTCTTGGTGGTCCTTCTTCCCTCTATCTGTCTCTGTTTTCTCTCTCTCTCTCTCTCTCTCTATCTCACTGTCTCATATAGATGGAGACCACACAGGACTGGAGTTTCACCTTGCACAAGGGAGCTGCAGTTGGGACAGAGGCTGTCATGGGTGCAGGGTTCAGCAGTCTGCATCCCCCCGGCAAGGTGCCCGCCTCCCCAGTCCTGCCCGGTGATTTATCACCTCGGCCCACTAACATGGACTTAACGCTTTCTGAGTGCTTCGCAGACCATGGAGGACGTTCAGATGAATTAAAAAAGGCCCACAGAAGTGGAGACAGACCCACCCACCTACACACACACACACACACACACACGTACACACTGGAAAAAGGATATCAGGAACGATGCCACCACACCCTCGCCACCATGGCACTCTGGTGCCAGTCCTAGTGTGACTCCATTGTAATGGACCATAAAGGAGATGTAGGCTTCTCTAAAATGCATTGGTGAGAAAACAAGTCATTCATCATAGGTCTGTTTGCCAGCTGGTATAAATAATGTAACGCAGCTTGGCTAAGCACTTCTGTTCGGCGTCACCCATTCTGGGCGTAACGCCGGCCCCAGCTGGATGGATTTCTATTGTTTACGCCCCAGCATTAATCGCTTCTCTATAGGCACACACGGACACACATCTGATTTTTTTTCTTTACGTTTTTACACTAAGAGCAGATTGCATGCTCACTTTCCGACTTGTGCAGGGGAAAAGCCACACATTAATGCGTGCAAGTCACGAAGGTTTGCGCGCGTACGTGTGTGTGACATGATACAGGTAGTCTACAGGTTTTTCAGTTGCACTCGAAGGGTAACATCAAATATCTGACGAATGTCTTTGTCAGGCAAACGTGTCGCCACATGCTCCCTTGTATTTGGTCTGACATCCTTTCATTCAGCGAAACTCTATTATCCTACAGTACAGACATTCTCCCTGGTAGAGTGTAGTTTATTATGACACAGTACATTAGTTGGCCTGTTTAGTTGGTGAAATCTCAAGGCTCACAATCATGTGTGTGTTTAAAACATGAAACTGTAGCCGAGTGGAACCACACTTGTGCTCATAAAGCATTTGTATTGTGTGTGTGTGTGTGTGTGTGTGTGTGTGTGTGTGTGTGTGTGTGTCTGTGTGTCTGTGTGTGTGTCTGTGTTAGATATTGTATTGGCTTAAAGATCATCTTTAGCACAGGGGCATAGCATCAAATGTTGGCCCTGGGCACATTTCACCCAAAGGAAATAAAGGAAAGGAATTATTTTGTTTGTATGGAAGACAAGCAGAGAATGCCATTTCTGCTCAGTATCAGCACTAAGGCAAAAAAGGATCCACAAACAACAGAGAGGCAGAGATGGAAACTACTGTATGAAGGGCAATAGACAAAAGGTAACAAAACAACGATGGTAAAAACGTTCCTAATACCAATAAACTGAACAAATCACATGCACAAAGCTCGATTGCTGAACAGTTAGTTAAGTAAAAACACCGTGGAAGAGGAGCATTATGGGAGTTCTGGCCTGTGGTACAGTCATGTTCCACCTGGCCTGCTGTCCAAAGGCCACGGGGTGTCTGCTCCCGGGTGGAGGGTGTCTGACGTCTGGTTTCGGGGCCGTGCTCTCCATGAGACGGCACCACCTGACCTCCTAGCCAGCCACAGTCTCTCAATCAGTGAGCTGGTATAGAGTGATAGAGTGAGCCAGTCCATGTGAACCACAACAGTCTGATGCCGTGCCTGGATCCAACATACCACCTTACCCAGGTGGTTTCTCACGACACAGGTGCCCTCCCGTGGTGACTGGAAGCTTGAACAGCATGTCATCCTGTAGGGAGAGGTTGTACAGCCAGACTCACCTCTCTGGCTGGAGTGGCTTCTCATGACAGCAAATCATTATCTCATTTTTAGAGAGTAGAGCATGGAAATGGTGGCAGAGCTCCGCAAAAGAGCCCAAACCAGTAGTGGGCCAAACCAGTTAAACTCCTCAGCTGGCTGCTCCACTGCTGTGGCTGTGTTCTGGTTCAGGACCGTGTATGTGTCAGGCCACTTAATAAAATAACCCAAGGCCGTGCTGACATCCACAGCGGCCCTCTCCATCAGCACACCGGAGAGGAGAGACCGGAGAGGAGAGACGGGAGACGAGAGACCGGAACGGCACTCCCTTCTTCTTTGCTGCACACCACTCACGTGTGCTTGGTGCGTGTGCAGCTCCACATCCACGTGCAGAACCTCGCCGTTATCGCGTGCACACCCGGCACGGTGACGGATGTCGGATCGGTATTCTTGCAGCGCCATGATCCAGCTCAAGACCCTTGGGCCCTCTCAGCTGCACGGGCCAAGTGAGAGAGGCGTGATCAGCACCGGTGCCTGGCGCTGTCGAGCGTGAGGAGCAGCTAATGCTCGCTGCTTTGTCAGAGGTTTGCCACTTGGCAAGTCTCATTTATGGCTCCACCCAGTGAATGAGTAAAATGGATACTCCACAGGGAATCGGTGTCGTCAATCTATTTAACTATATCTGGTTTCCCACTCTAGTTAAGGAGTACTTAAGTATTGACATTGCAGAATGCTGTCTGAAGGGTTGAGCCTCATGTGAGTTTAAGGTAACATGATTTATGTGCATGGTACAAGCACATTAACAGCAGGGATGACCATCACAGGAGCTTCTGGTGTGGATGGAAGTGTTTTCCAGTGTCCCAGCAGGAAGGGAGCGGAATATTCTGGAATAATTACATGTTTTGTAAAGGATGAATGTCAGAGTCAGCAAGTTTGGTAAACGAGTATTCCGTATTTAGTGTGCTATGCTTGATTATCCAAAAATGAATACTGAGTTTCCCTGGCTTGCTTATTTCACATTTACACTAAGACTGAATAACATTATAATATGCTGTCAGTTGTATCTACAAAGGAAAGCGTCAGACCTGTCAAACATCGCTAGTCTGATCCTGACTCAGGAACTTTGACATATCAGACTTAATTAGGCACCGGCACACCAGCTGAGTAGCAACTAGTTAGTCAGCATGATTAATTAACATAGTGGTTCATTCTGCACTTGGAAGAGGTGTATTAGTGTTAAGAGGTAATCAACATGCTATGATTTCCCAAGAGCTGTGATGGGAGATCTGGACCATGCTTAGGGCACAAAGACCTCATGGAAACTCCCACCAGTGGTATAAAGAGGAAGAGAACAATTAACAAGACTCTTGTGAAGACACATGTAATCACTCAGGAAGAAACCAAAAGAAACCCTTAATGTGCATTTCGAAATCATTCTGAATTGCCCACAGTTAATGAACAATATGTGTTGAGATTAAAAACAAAATAATAAGCATGAAGCTTAAGAGAGTAGAGAAAAATAAACTTATTTCAAGTTATTTGGGAAAGCTCACTGCTATAAACTCGATGATATTATGAGGCAGTCTGTCCAAGAGAATTTCAAAACTCTCCAAGATTTTCAATTCTATACAAACTGCATTAAAGAGTTCCTACAAAAGTGGCCATTGTGGTGTGACCATTCTTACTGGACCACAGATGTGCACAGCAGTTGGTAGATGAGAACAACACTTCACTGACCAGAGTTTGCCCCTCAGAACCAACCAACAATAACAACACATTTAAGCAATTAAGCATAACAAGCAAGTAAAATTCTTATTTCAAGTCCAAGTAACAGTGGGGGGTGTAGAGTCCTTAGACAATCCTATAACATGTGCAAATATGTACACAGTCCCACAATGTTCAACGATGTGTTCACAGATTGTATGTACCATGCAGAGTCCTGCATTCAATACTGTGAGGTAAAGTGGCGGTACTATACGTGTTGCATACAGCATACACAATATGCTTTGTGGCAACTTGTATGTAGTATACATCCATTCAAGTTGCCATAGAAATACGAGATGTGACGGAGGTATAGCAGTGTAAAAGTGTGTGGGAGAGAGCTATTCCTGAGTCTATTTGTGCGAGGAGTTCATCATTACCTGCGGTGTGACACCCCTGAATGCATAAACCTCCTGTAAGTTAAGAGCATCTGACAAATGCCATAAATGTAAATGTAATATACACAGGAACACGTGCAAGGCATATGAACTGCACACCACCAAGTCCAAATGGGACGAACCACAGGAAGGAGGTCTGAGATCCTGTTGGATCTCCATATCCAGATAGATAATACAGGAGCAGCAGACGAAGTCGTCACTGTACACTGTCATGGTGGATGTTTTAAAAAAGCATTATATAAATAAATGTAACTTGCTAGTAGATAGGATTCAGAAAACAGCAGTGGTAATATATGTGACAGTCCCCAGTGAAGAAAACATAAAAAGGAAAGAATATGAATATGAGTGTGGAATGTTAACACCCAGCTAGTGATGGCTAGTGATGCCAATAGTGATACGGTCACTTGGAGGTGGGAGCTGAAACCAGAGGAGTGGCTCTAACAGGAATGACACCATCCATCTCCATCCAGAACCAAGAGTGTGGGGACAAAATCACTCCCGGACAGAACCTTTCATTAGGAAAGCTATAATGAAT
>NC_135217.1:9247853-9259262 GCF_052324685.1 Brachyhypopomus gauderio
CTTCTCTCTCTCTCTCTTCCAGTCTCCTCTCCTTCTCTTCCATCCATCTCCCACCCCCCCCCAGCACAACTCCTCCCACTCCTCCGATGTGCCGAGCAGTTTATCTGATCAAAGGAGCTACTTGTAAATATCTCCTCTTAACTTGATTGAATCCTCTTTCTTCGGTGAGCATTATCTGCTGGCGTTCTCTACAAGCCAGGGTGTGGTTTCCTTTCTGCCAGTCGTTCTCATTTGCAATGCTTTCCTCATTCTGTGTTCCTGTAGCTCGGCGTTTACTGCTGAAACATCAGATTTCAGGACACAGCGGGCTGCTTCCTCACAGACCTGAATGCAAATTTAACATCACATTCCTACTTTTGTCCAAAATGTGGAATCTAAGTCAGTATTTATTGCTGTGAGAAACAATAGGTTTGACAAATTTTCTGTAAGAAGTCCATTTTGGAAGTGTTTTAAGACGTGAAAGTGGGGCAGAGTGTCTCTTGTCTTAGGGCAAATAAATTAAGTTTCTTTTTCATACTGATGATAAACTGCACCAAAGTCCTCACCTGAGGGACATGTCGACTGGTACACACACACACACACACACACCCCACACCTGCCCCGCTCCCAATCACCTGATTATTGACTGTTTGCACCTGGGCCTTGTTTTGACTCTTTTGATTCTCCCTCTATTTAAAGCCCACAGGCACACTCGTCCAGCGGTGCGCCATGCTCAGCGACACCCAGGAAGATGCGGGAGAGTTTCCTCCTCCGCTGTGCCGCTCGGTGCCTCTGACTGCCAGCGTCACTCCATTCTGCTTCTCTTTCTGTTAGCTCACCGCTGCGCTTATTTGTTTGCAGCTGTAACAGAGAACGAAGACACTCGATTCCCACACTCGCACCACACTCACTTCTCACTCCCTCCCTGCCGACACCACACACACACACACACACACACACACACACACACACACATACACACACGTCCTATTTTCCTTATTTTAAGCTATTATGGATGCTCATTTAAATATCTCAGGGGCTGGTGTGATTTTTTTTTCTTGAAGTGACAAAGCCCAAACACGAATGTCTTCAGAGAGAAAGAACGAGGACTTCAACTCACAAACCTAAGACCTTTCAGTGCCTCTAACTGTGAAGACTCCATAACTCCAAATGTAGAAATCAGATGTAAATTGGCAAAAACAAATACGTACATGGACGACCTGAATGTGAGAGGCAAAACTGAAACTTTGGCTCCAAAATAAACTATATATGGCATGTGAAGACATATCAAAGCCATACTTTCCATTTCTAGGCCACATTGCTGCCAGATGCTTCACGCTACCAAAATTGAGATAAGTGCCCTGCTTGGGGATACAGGGTTTGTTTTAAGTGGAATTGCTGCTGGCAGAATGACTACAAATAACAAGCAGAGAAGAGATAAAACACGGAGGTCAGCCAATAGATGGTCGTTCTGATTAAGAACTGAGGAGTTGCGCAACCGTTTTTCATCAGAGCAACGAGGCACCACCTCCTCGTCCATCGTACCCATTCATTTGAGCAACGCAGTTAAAGACCATGAAGACCATGACATGGTCTACTGGAAGTGTTTCCTAACTCAGTCCCAGCAGATCTCTAGCTGGTCGGAAAGTTCTTTTTTTTTGTCCCAATCTATATACCGGCAAGCGGCTGTGAGATAATACGTGCATGAATATCTCAGGTGTTCTGGGATAGTACGAATCATAAACATGGCCAGGATGGAGGTCCCTGTGGGCCAGGTTAGGAATCTGGGCTGGAGAACACTTTTCTCTGCTTTGCTCCGAGGCGGTCCAAGGCCTAAAGGTTTGTCTTGCACTCAGCGCCTCCAGGTGGCCCACCGCCTGCGCTGGGAACATTTCTCCTCCAGTTTCTGCCGGAGGGGCTTTACATTGATCAGATCCATCTTCATCCACACTCTGTACCATATCTTCATCCCTTTTTTGTATTGCAGCTGGCCTAGTTCTGGGCTGATGGGGGAGGAGATTAGGCTGACGGTCTCATTGTAGAAATGTATGTTCTACAGAACTCGAGGCAGAACTTTAAATGTCACATGTCCCTACAACACCTGCATTGCATTTTAGCAACAGTGACTCATGTTGAAAGAGTTACAAAGTTTTTTTGAGTGATTGACTTAAAGTGAACAATTTTGAGTATAGAATGTCTCTAAAGGTGATCAATAAGCATCTGAGCCTTTTTTGGGGAAATTGGAAGGCTGCAGTTATATGGGGTTGAAGACAGATTGGACAGGGTGACCACAGAACTGTTTAATGGTCAGTTAAAGCACTGTGCTGTATGTATAATCACTGAAATCCTTTAATGGGTGTAGTGGTCAGTGTTATATGCTTGTGTCTCCTTGTATGGATTAGGAGATGAGTTGTAGGCGCACTATTACAGGCAAACACTATTTGGCACACTAGGCATATACTATATAGGCACTCTACTATAGACAAACGTTTTATACTGTGTGTGTGTGTGTGTGTGTGTGTGTGTGTGTGTGTGTGTGTGTGTGTGTGTGTGTATGTGTGTGTGTGAGCATCTAGATCATGAAGATTTTCAGTTAAGGTCTGTCAATACTAATCATCTTGGTATTGAATTTTTCAATTTTCTTGTTATATTAATTAATTTAGCTTTCTATTATTGGTTAATGAAAATAACTAACAACAGCAGTTGTTATTTACCAATAACTGCAGCAGTTCTTTTGAACAGCTACAATAGAAAGAAAATAAGTGCTAAATGAGAAGATATCCATCTTTGTTTTTGCCTGGTACATACTCACTTCATAGGATAATATCTTAGGAAACTTTAGTGAATGAATCGGAAAGCACGTTAAGAAGCAGAAAACAGCCATGTGTTTAATTACATTTATTTAAAACCTGCTAAGTTTCACAATGGTGCTGATCCACTTTTTAATACCAGGAGTCCATAATGCGTCTCATGCTCATGAACCTCATGTGCCGTGTTCCCCACCTCTGGCTGAAGTTCCTGTACTCTCCTGGCCCAAACAGCCACATCCTCCCCGTGTAGTTGGGGAACTCGTACATGAGCCAATGGCCGTGCAGCACGTGGCAGGATCCGCAGCCATGGGACCAGCTGTGGCGGTCCGTGAAGGAATCGCAGTCATCACTCATCTCCGTCATCTGGCCCATGAAGTCCCCCTGCTCGTAGACCCTCATCCTGTGGGATCCGCTGTGCTGTTTGACGAGAGAAACAGCGTTGCGTTAGTGACACGTCCATGCCTTCTGGCCTGGGGACCCTCCCGCGTGTCCACCCCCAACCCGCCAACACGGCCCGGCGTGTCGGAGGGCCGGCGTCCGTACCATGGGGATCATACGGCAGGACCTGATCCAGCCGTCCATGCCCCACTTGCCCCAGAAGTCGCTGTATTCGCCCTTCTTGATGAAGAAGCCGTCGCCCGTGAAGCGGGCGTGGTCGTAGAGCATCCAGCATCCGCTCTCCACCCTGCAGGAGTGGCAGCGGCTCAGGTGGGGCGCCATGTCAAAGCAGTCGCTGTTGCATTCCCATGAGCGCCCTGTGAAGTTCCTGTTCTCGTAGAAGATGACCTGCACAGCGTAGAGCCATCGTGGACATTTCGAAGTTGAACGCAAAAGAACAATAGAACTGTAGTAGTTCTTGGTCCTCTCTGTGAAGAGTGCCACTTACCTTGCCCATGGTCATTTTGGCTGCCTTTATTAGTTGGAGCTGTTTGCAGCTGATGACTGGTTCGCCCTGCCCCGTTTAACCCCTGCATTTATACGTGACCAAACCCAAAGGACACATGCCTCCTATTGTCCAAAAGCCCTGAGCAAGCAACACAGCACAGAGACCCATGAAGACAGAAAGTGCTCTAGTTACAATGCACGGTGACGTGCCCTTGGGGACTTTATAACAGACCCCACATGCAGCACAATACAGGCAAGCCATTATATTTTAAAAAAACTATCCTTGTGATCTGAATTCCACAGACAATACTGAAGCTTTTGAAATGCTAAAGTTCATGTTTGCCTGTCACCCTAGAAACTTTAAACTATATTTTTCTTGAAACTTTACAAACTTAATGTTTTGACAGTGATGCTGAAGTATACTGCACAGGCATCACAGCTAGCTAGCTATGCTGGGTTTTACTGAATGCTTAATGCAACTAATTATAATAATGTGTATGTGTAATAAATAAAATAAATTAACATTGTAATCCAATTGTAGCTCACCTTCTCTTATAAATTATTTTGATAATTAGCAGTAGCATCATGTGGCTATTATTAGCAGGTACAGTATATAAAATGGGAAACAATGAGAACAATGAGTATCTTTGTGTGTGTGTGTGTGTGTGTGTGTGCGTGCGTGTGTGCGTGTGTGTGTGTGCATATGTGCGTGCTTCATTAAAAGTTCTGTTTTCTGTTTTGAGCTTGAGATAAATTTAAATACAAATAATTCCCTGTGAATTCATATTTGTGTATTCCCATTGTGTGTGTGTGTGTGTGTGTGTGTGCGCGTGCGTGCAGGCGTGCATGCGTGCGTGTGTGTGTGTGTTTTGAGTGAGCTAAAACAGAATTCTACTAAGCTTGATACAGCCTTTAAATGAGTAAACCCAGCACACCTTTGAAGTAAATTTTTCTGTTCTGCTTACAGTCCAAGATTGGTGTGTCTGGCTCACGGAGTGTTTTAGATAAGGCCTCTGTTCTGTCAGGATAATTCTTATTATCTAAAAAGAAAATCTCGGTTTAGCTGTTTACTTAGGCTAGTTTTATTTTCATAAGCAACTTCTTTAACGTCTTTTTTTTTGACAGTTCTGAGGTGTGTGCCTTGTTGAATAGCTTCTTCTGTCTGATGGTGAAGAAGGAATGTGAATCATGCATCACGGTCGGAATTTTGTGAGGTCATATGTCACAATGCACGAAACGTCGAATTATGTGGCCCTGAAGTCGTCTTCGGGCTGAATGCGAATAAAAACATTCTTCGAATTTCCTGACTGCTCACTCCTTTGGGCCATGATGTGCTCAGCAGGGCAGTTTTGAGAGCTTTTGCCTCTTCTTTTCTATGGCTTTGCTGCCACTTTCTTTGCCACTCACAGGAATTGCTGACATCAGAATTGGAAATAAACAACCCATACCAGTGTATTCCCCCTCAGGAGAGCCCCGGACCTGATGGTTGGCTCCTCAGATCACCTCTGTTCCTGAGAGATTTTACACACTCATCTATGTGTAGCCTTTTAGGTACTTCTCTTCTTACTTTATAAAGTAACCTGTAAAAGGAAAAGAGAAGATAAAATAATGTTAATCTTTTGAAGGTTTGCAATCTTTTGTCCTGAATTTATCCTGTTCCCATTTATTCAGGTTTAGGGAGCTGTGGCGGGAGCCTTGGGAGTCGCTGGCATGCTATTGTCTCCTCCATCGACTTTGTCAGTGTTACACAATGACTATGAAGAGATGTGTAGCTTAAAATGACATCTGACAACACGCTTACCCAATTATTACCTTTAATGTTACATCACAGCCCATCAGTAGTCTGACAGGGGGCACGACGTTTCGCTTGAGATGATGCAAGGGGCACGAGAGCCTGAGGCCTGGGTAGGAGGCATAGTCAATATTTCAGGCCGCGCTCCGATCGGCATCGACGGTTGCGTGTCAGTCCTGTGGGGCAGCTTGGCTGGGTTTTCTAAAGAGGCTTACAATACTGCATATCAGGCAAGAACCTCGGTGATGCAAGCAGTCCGAGATTAGCGGGGTTAGGGGAGCACGGGCTCTTCTTCACCGTCTCGCTCCTCCTTGTTAGGTTTGGTAATACAAATTCTTTCTTTTTTTTGTGAATGGCATCTGTTGCCCCTTAAAATATTTTAATACTTGACCGTGTTCACCTCACATTACATATATACACTAAACATTCGCAGAATTACGGACATGTTCCTTAGAAATGTTGTAAGGGTGCAGTTAGAAACTTCATTTGTTGCCAGGCACATTTCCACCTTTCAGCTCTTCCTCAGGGGGCCAGTTTCTGGTCACAGGACTGCTGATACCTGGATATTTTTGGTTGGTTGATATTTTTGGCTCACAGACCATTCGCAACGCAGGAGTCATACAGGCTCAAAAAAAAAAAAACCCTGAAACTGTGCTGTGCATGATTATCTTATGCTGGTGCAACACCCACCACCGCTACTATGGTCTGTGGTAACGATGTGCTGGGTAGTTCTTCACCCAATTAGGATTTAGTAGAGGGAGGAGCTAATAAATAATGCATGCCAACAGGTGGGAAAGTCTATAACTTAGAAATGCACTTATAAGGTAGATGTTGCTTAAAATACTAAGTATAGGTATAACCTATAGTGCAGGAGTGCGTTATATCGAACTCAACCTCACCAGACGGCAAATGTTGCACTCTCGGCAGTTGCAGCTCTCACCTTTGTTTGGATCAGTGTGCTATCCACACTTCACTGTTTTCTCCATCTCTTTCTTCACCTCTCTCTCTCTCTCTCTCTCTCTGTTCTCTGTTCAACCTACTGCGAAAGCCATCTCTTACTGGTTCGGCATAATTACGGTGTTAATACTGAGCACAGGGATGGAAGTTCGGCGCGCGTGCCAACGTGTGTTAGCTGCGCGGCGCTAATGACCGAAACCGTGGCCCGCTGAAGACGGACCAGAGCCAGAAACCATTAGGCCTTCACGAGTGTCATCCCTGGTGAGCTTGCTAGTCTTTCACAAGTTTTAATCCAAAACAGCCTCAGGGCAACAGCAGCTGCGTGTGTGTGCATATTCCTCCAACTCATGGTCATGTTGATAATTTTATGAGTATTGACCATGTTTCATGATTCATGGCACAAAGGTGCTGGAATTCTGGGTACAGCGGTGCTCAAATTATGCCATTTCAAAAGCCCCTCCCCCCTCCCCAACCGAAGCCGATGCATGGAAATTTAAACCACTGGGATCCTCATGCCAGGACTGCTGACAGACGAGAAGCTATTTTCTTTACCTCTGTCCTTGTGGTCATTCCGCTTTAAAAAAGCCAAGCCACTGTTTCTTTTCAAAGTGTCTCTTCAAGACACAAGAGTTTGGGAAGTCCCAAGTGCCTCTTTGCCTTGGAGGAGACTTCTCAGCACTTAACTGCATCATTATCTCAAGGGCTGTCAGAGTGTCATTCTGTGAAGGACAGAGTGACCTCCGCCATCCAGGCCAACTGCTCTGGAATTTGTGGTGTTTTCCATCCCTGCCACCCTTCAAACCCCAGAGAACCCCCCCCAAACAACAGCTCATCCTCGAGCCCACAAACAACCCTGGGGTTTCAAAGCTTGAAATGTTTTGTCTGAAGCAAACAAACACACACAAATCCCTGGAATTGATGTTCCATCAGAATTGAAGCACCGTTTTATTCTAGTTATGACTTTCAAAAAAGAATTCACAGAATTATTTTTATTGTCAGGTTTACTGTTGAAGTTCATCACTGACCACAGCAACTAAAAAGAAGAGCTTTTATGTGTGTGTGTGTGTGTGTGTGTGTGTGTGTGTGTATGTGTGTGTGTGTGTGTGTGTGTGTGTGTGTGTTGTTTTTTTAAACATCTATTAATGTGCCAATCTTATTCCAAAAAAATAAAAAGCAGGCATGATGCTGCATCACCCACTCAGCAAAGCAGCTCAGGTCCTGGAGTTCATATCATGGGCTTGTTTTGAGAGGCACAGCCCTGCCTGAGGGGTATCGACAGCCCAGGTGCTGCGGGGGTTCAAAGCCCCGAGTCTGAGTCGCGGAAGCTCAGCGGTGTCAGGTATTGACATTCGCTTCGCCACAACCCCCGAGTCTCTTATCTGTCCTCCTGATTGCTCTGCACTCACTGTGGACATGAGAGAAATGTCATGTATGCTGTAGCACACTACCCCTGCTGATGAAGCCAAGCTGGAACCCTGTCACACTGATGCATGACACCTCTATTACACAAAATTTTACATACAGGCGTACTATTTTTAAGTTATATGTATGAATGTTTGTGTATAAGTTACATTTAGCATATATGTTATCAGTGAAGTACCAACAGAGAACAGTCTGAATTGGTACATTTAATAGCAATGGTAGTATGGTCTCAATAAATGGATCTACTAAAAGACATTTCAGAGTCAGGTGTAATCTGGAATCTTCCCATATTGTGATCCATGGACAGCTGTTGACTGCTCTGTTCTGTACCCTATAGAAGTCACAATAGTTGTTGAAAGCCTTTCTTGAACTTTCATGTTTTTGTGGCTAAACATTTCTAAGTGCTGTTTATTCAGACATTCTGAAATGTTGCTAAAGCAAAATAAAAGAGATTGAGAGATTGAGAGAGAGAGAGAGAGAGAGAGAGAGAGTGTGTGTGTGTGTGTGTGTGTGTGTGTGTGTGTGTGTGTGTGTGTGTGTGTGTGTGTGTGTGTGTGTGTGTGTGTGTGTGTAGGGGAGGGTGGGGGTTGGGGGAGATAGCTATTCTTCTCCTTTGTATGGAAATCTGCGGAGTCAGGGTTGCTCTAAAAACACTACTGTCCAAGTCTGTAGGCTTGTGCCCAAAGGCTGAATATATGAGGAATTCAGTGGTAAAACTTGCAGGTGGCACAGGCCAAAGTCACTTACACTACAGCTGCATATGTAAGCTGCCAGTCCATTCGAGTCAGTTCAGTGTGCATTCAGAATTTACAACTGGTCTTACAACTGACTTCAGAGGAATGTAATTTCCCAAATTTGGGATCAATAAAGGTATTAATTCATTCATTCTTGTTCTACACCTTTCTTGTTTCCTGCAGCCTCTTTCAGGAATGACCAAACTACTGAGAGTAAGAGGCGGTAATATCTCAACATTTTGCATACACATCTATTAATGCACCTGTAGTAATGACTTGGGTGTTTCAGGCATATATATTAGTTCAGGGGTCGCCAACCTTTTTGAAACTGGGAGCTACTTCGTGGATGCCAATTATTGCGGAGGGCTACCAGATTAGTACGAACGAAAAGTTGTTGAGCGGGGGTGGGGGGCGAACATAAATTTAAGTAGATTTCTCGATGGGACATTCATTGGCCCTTTGGCAAGCTACTCAGAAAGGGGTGGCGAGCTACTGGTAGCTCACAAGCGACGTGTTGGAGACCCCTGTTAGTTACTAGAAGATGTATACAACAAAGCATACAGCCATGCAATCTCCTTCTAGACCAGTGTTGCCAGGTCCTACAAAAATATCCCGCCCAAATTCAGTGTAAAATCTGCCCCTCAATAGCCTAAACTAGCCCAAAGGGCCAAACTTGTTGAGCGGGGGGACGTTGAGTGCAAGTTGTTGAGCGGGGGGGGTGGCGAGTGTATGTTGTTGAGCGGGGGGAGGGGGGGGGAGTGTAAATTGTCGACCGGGGAAGCAGTGTTTAAAATGGAGACAAATTAAGTATTATATCGCCATCGATTCTTTGTGTTGACTTGTAACTCCAGCGGTGGCCCAACTCAAAAGTAGCCCAAAAAACCGTACCCCGCGACCCCAGAATTTTTACCCGAGGAAGGAGTTTCAAACAGGCCCAATTTGGCGTGAAAACCGCGAACCTGGCAACACTGATCTAGACAAACATTAGCAGGCGAACGCGTCGTTTAAAATCACGTGGGTCAGATATTTTAAACGTGTCACTGTCCTAGGATGGATGCCACCACTGCCACTCAGTTCCGGAAATTCTCCCTGCTAAATCCGCCCGTCTAAGTGCTAGTATCATGAAAATGGAGCGTCTACGGGGAACAGGAGCTCTGCCACCAATCTCAACACCACACAAAATGAGTGGCCGACCACTGCCGAATCGCACATGATCGATTTCGTGGGCTTTAGTTAGAACTCCCTACTACACACCTCAAAATGTCCTTTGAAAGTAACATCCGCAAACACACTTTGCATGGACAGAGTGATTAAAAACGGTGTGTGGAAAACCAAAATAGATAACAGACAACATATTGTTTGGATTGAACTTGAAAACGCAATTGTCATTAATCGGATTCTTTGTTGTCGGTCATTACCGTTATTTTCCACATTTTCTCTGGCCCACTCACTAATCAACTGTGTTTTAAATACAAAACTCAAATATCTAGAGATAATCACGTTGCGTCTGACTTCATCCAGTGTTGTTGTTCCTACAGGACGCCCGGCTTCAAAGTTAATGGATGAAGAAACAAGGTACATTAATCTTGCTGTAAATTTTCCTCCACATAAAGCATCAGTATGGTAATGTATGCATTATACAGTAGCCTATAACTACTGTGCCGCTCCCTTGAGGAAACAAATAACATAGCTAACCTAGCTATCTAGGTAGTTAACTAACGTTAATTTCTAGTGTTTTTAATGATTGAAATTGTTTTAATGAATATTGTTCTAGAGAGCAAAATAAATATGAATGAATGAAAGATTATTTGCCAATTATTTCAGCCCTACTATATCGTGTATCTGTTAGCTTGACCTCACAAATGTCCTTGTTGACTTAGGCACAAATGCCTCACACACCAGAATCGTGTGGAGGTTGCTGGATAACAGTGTACAAAGTGAATCGCAATGATAATGGCCATGGATTTTAAATAGGATGCCTAACAAACATCTGACACTTGTAATGGTCAGAATACTTTTATCCAAACGTGTATGTACAACATCAGTTTATTCTGTATTCAAAAGTGTCTACATAAGCCCTGAATATGTATAGGTGTCTACATCAGTATTATCAAGTGTATGTACAGTTTTAGTGAATATAGTTTTGTCATGACAACTAAAAAGACTGATTGAAGTTTCATAAGTCAATCGAATGCACCCCTGAATTATTCTGTTCTCTCGTTTCCTTAGGAATATTTCAAATAAACCCAGCGCTGGTTCCAGAACAATCCACCGAAGTTCTGAGGCCTCTTCGGCAAACTTTAACCTCAAGAACGAGAGGCTCCAACGCTTGTGCTGTCAACAGCCCTGGGTAATGCAGTTTTTTTCTCTCTCTCTCAAACAAAATCACACCAGACAGGAAGAAACAAGCTGGCTTTGCCGGCCGGGGTGTACAGGGTGTAGACAGTGCAGAAATCTCCTCGGCCGTGCCGCATTTGCATAGCTCTGCACTTAAATAACTCACGGCTGCTGCCCCCGACATAGCCGCCCTCCCTGCCGTCCCGCTGTGTCCATTTCAAGCTCCACTGCACATCTGAGTCTGACAAAAGGTGCTCGCTCCAGAGCTGCCATGCAATTTAGGATGCCACTGTCCATCAGCCAGAGAGAGAGGGAGAGAGAGAGAGAGTGAGTGAGTGAGGGAGGGAGGGAGGGAGGGAGTACTGAGGCTGTATACCATGTTCTTGCTCTAACACAAGTGAGTGAAGAAAAGTGGGTGGTTGGTTGGGTTGATACCATTCGCTAAATAAGAAAAAAGGTAAGATGAGCCGTTGTGGGGATTAAAGACTAGATG
>NC_135217.1:9259762-9309762 GCF_052324685.1 Brachyhypopomus gauderio
AAGTACAACTGATGACATTTTGTTTGACATTTAAACCCAACACTGACTTGTCTGTCTGCTCTTTGCATTGTATCTTTTGTTCATTGTTTTGTTCTCTCTCTCTCTCTCTCTCTCTCTCTCTCTCTCTCTCTCCTCTCTCTCTCTCTCTCTCTCTCTCTCTCTCTCTCTCTCTCTCTCTCTCTCTCTCTCTCTCTCCCTCTCTCTTCTTGTCCCAAGCTAAATCATTGTGTGTGCTAATGATCTACTTTTGCTCAGATAATGTTCCAATCAGCTCGTGACTAGAGACAACCACCATGCTCTCCCTCTGGCTCCATTGCCACCAGAGCTGTCCATGGTGCTGAAGTCGCTCTGTTTGATTAGCGGTACATTACGCCATGGAACTGAAAAAGCATTGTTTTTACAGACTGGCCCACAACATTTCAGATTCAGAAGTCTACTGTAGCCCCTGTACGTGGATATGTGGCCTGTACGTGGAAACTGCCTGATTAGTGTCACACTGTGCTTTTAAGGAGTGATATGTAGCATCACTTGTCTGAATCTCATCTCATCTCATATGCTATAAATACAAACCACAGCTTCTTCAGAGTGTCAGGGCAATTCTCTGATTCCACAACATGTGCTCAGGTGATATGCTAGCACATGCACGCTTTGTATATCTACATGTTCTCACATATGTAGACAAGCATGTGTTTTGGCATGTGCACTTCAGCTAGCACCACTGATGTTCTAGCACTTTCTAGCACTGTCTATTGCTATGTAGATTCACCAACGGCCTTACTAAAACTGCTTAGAGTTTAGATTATTGAGTCCAAGTACTACATTTGAGCACACTACATTCAAATCAAAAGAACGCATCTGAAATTTATTTTTATACCATTTGAATTTACATTACATTTATAGCACTTGGCAGGCACGCTTATCCAGATCGGCTTACATATTTATCAGTATGACAGTATGTAGAATTCTGAGGCTTCAGTGTGAATTTGTCATTTAAAAAATAATAATCTAGGTTGGGAACCACAAGATACTGTGGTGCGTTCAGGTTTTTCACGGATCACATGTTCCACCATGCCCTTTTCTTCTGGTGCTTCTAATGACATGCTATTAAATGATTGATGTCTTCTCTATTAGTAATATCGTCCTAAGTTATGGGCCTATATGACTCATGTAAGCCTGTGTCATTCATGCTCTCTATAATCTAAAGAGCTAAAAGATGACTTAAAAATGGCAAATTAATTTGCAGTGCAGAGCTGGTGAGAGTGGGGCCGTATCGCAGTGTATGAATGACTCCCCAGCAGTGCGTTTTACCCTCATTACAATATGAGGACGATTGTAATCCGAGGCAGATCTGTCAGAGGGAGAAAGTGTGAGCAGAGAGAGAGAGAGAGAGAGAGAGAGAGAGAGAGAGAGAGAAAGACGAGAGATGTTCTGCATCAATGCTGTCTCCGCCACTGATACAAGACATGACATCTCCGTGTGACACCACCCCCCTCCTCCTCCCCCCCCCCCCCCCCCCCCCCCCCCTTAGAAGTTCAGCTACAAAAAGCCCTTTGTGTCAGCTGGAGACATCGCGTCATATTTGAATATGCGTAGAGTAATAGGAAGGCGGGTTTTCTCTCTTTTGGGAGGAAAGACTGCGATTCGGTGACAAGCTCAGAGGAGCTAACTGGCCAGGAAGTTCTCAACTGTGTTGGCACACGTGAGCAAGGGTGCGTAGAGAAGTTAGCTATCCTCTATAAATATTCATATGTACGGCATGGTGAGGCATATGTTGAACTTGATCACACTGTGAACTCCACACCTAAGCATCTCATCACTGACTGAGTCAAGGATATGCCCAGGAACAGAGTGGCAAATGAATGAAGCCAAATGCGCTCACAATGCAAATTAGCCTCACTGCGTTTGTATTGCATTACAAAGACTGACCAATCCAGCCCAAATGTGAGTAACATGAGGACAGACTGAAAAAACCTTTATACATTTTCCAATATGCCCAAAGCCTCATAAACAGCCTAATAAAGACAAACTCTAGTACTTTTGAACTCTTTATAACTTTTGAACATCGGGTGTGTTAACAAATAGTCATTCCGTATTTCTCGAGCAGTGGAGGAAACTAAATGAACTTTTATTTAACCTAAATTATACGCAGTGCACTCCTAGTATATATAAATACTTGGGCAAAAGTAAATGTTAATTTATTACACCATCTTTAACCAAACAGTAGACCACTGTCATCCGTTTGCCTTTTTGTCAAGTGGCCCTTCATGAAACTGGTCCAGGCTCTATAAGGCTGGAACCAAAAAGGGTCTTTAAATGGATGATATTTTTTAAGTCAGGCGGGCGGCAAAGTAAAATGTAGCCACTTCATCAAGAATGAAACCCTATGATGGTGGTTTTGATCTTTATTCATGTAAAAATTACAGCCAGCCTCAGCATTCTTGTTAGGACTGCATTTTTAGGAAGTGAACCTAATAAACAAAAAAAAAAAAAAACAAACAAGGAAAAAAAAACATTACACTTAAATGGCAAAAAATGTAAACAACACTTGTGCAGCCACAGTGAGTGTTACAGAAGGTAATGCACATCAAAGGGTTTGACTTTACCTTGATGGCTGTGCCCAGTAGCCTGGCTCTCATATGGAGGTACTGCTGGGAAATCCAGGCTGATCCGGTGATCACAGGACAGGGGCACCGGTGCCCGCATCACGGCTCTCCTGGCCGTTGCCGCAGCAGCAGGAGTCAGAGGCGCCCGGAGGCGAGAGGCAGTCCCAGCAGAGAGAGCCGTCACTCAGGAGGCATACAGCGAGGGGGGAGCCTGCGAGACAAACACCCACGGCATCAGACAAGGGAGCTGCAGCATTCGACTGGAACGCTGTTGACAGCAGCGCGTTTGCAAAACATTTGTACTCACAGCACCTGTTCTAGTCTTATTCATGGCCCTAAGTTCCTGTGGACAGTTTCATTTGAGGCTGTTTCAAGTGGGTGATGTATGAATTATGCATTGATGAGGCGCGCCCTAATCTAAAGTACAGAGAGACTTAGGTCAGCAGAGTTAAGTCACATTTGCATAGAGCTGATAAATTCGTAGACAGCTTTCTGTGTGGGATGTTTACGACAATTGTGCAGGAAAGGTACTTATTCTCACCCTTAGTAAACCAAAAAAAACATCAGGTGTGGGAGAGTATTTATTTTGGAGAAGGATATTTCACTATGGATAAACAAGGACAGAGATTGTCATCTCCTTAGAGTCAGCCAGCCCACTTCATCTGTACTGCTTCCTCACAGCACTAACTTTAGGGTCATGGGTTCCATTTGCCATATCTGCACTTTGTTTGTTTGTTTGTTTGTTTTCTCCAATTAGTTCAGGGAAGCCCATCCTGACGACCAATCAGCACAGCTCACGTCCCCCCGTATGGTGGCAGCCGGGTTGGGGTGGGACGAACGCAGACGGGCGTGCCCCTCACCGGGCCTGATGGCACACAGACAACCCAATCTCATGAACACACCTGACTTCTGCTTGTTCTGGCAACAGGGGCGAGGGGGACATATGACAGGGACAGAGGGATGGAGGGACGGAGGGAGGGAGGGAGGGAGGGAGGACAGGCACCCGTCCCACAGTGCGGTAATGTAATTAGTGTGGATCTTCTCTCTGTGTCGTGCTGGTGTGAGAACCACACAGAGGGAGAAGTAATTACCCTGAGAGGGGGCCTGTGCTGACCAACCACGCTGCCCCCCCCCCCCCCCCCCCCCCCATGTGTGTGCCTACCACCTGCATCTGCTTCTAGAAGAATCCTCCATTTAGCTTCCAAAGCCATGTAAGCATGGAGAAAAGTTGCTAGTAGGAAAGACTTTGGAACAACAGACCTCCAGCATGCCAAACGCAGTGTAGACTTGGCAGCCTGTGTCATTGAAAAGCATTCTACCAAGTTACAGAGTTACAGAGTTCATTGAAATGTCAGCTTATCATAACTGATTGGATAGCGATGTACTGAACACCCATGATTGGCAGCTGGTAATAGGGCAAACCTGTAGTTGGCAGGGTTCCTCTCGGTTTCTCTCTCTCACATTTTCTCTAACTCTCTCCCCATCTCTCACACACACACACACACACACACACACACAATCGCACGCACACACACACACATAGGCACACGCAGCTGCTGAGTGACGGAGCATTTGAGGTGTAATTGCTCTGATAAATCTTGATTAAACCCCACAGATGTGCAGTGTGTGCTGGTGTGATCGCACTGTCAGATCAATTTACCTCCAACGAGTAACAGAGGCTACTTTTAGGGCTCCGTGCCACAGAATTCATCGCATTTGACAGACCTGTTATAGAACCAGATGGAAAAATGTTAGAAAAGGGCTCAATTGTTTGACTTACCGTGGTTTGGAACAGTAGTTAAAACACCTCCACCTGCAGAGCAAAGGGTTGGGCGTGTGCTGTTTCCCCACACCAGTCCGGCGACCTCGTTGCACGCCTCACTTTAAAATAACTTCTCATCGTAAACCAAGGCAGGAGCCCAGCAAGGCGACGATTCAGAAGGTCACAGTCTGTTTCAATTTGCATACTGAGAAGGAGAGGACAAAGAAAATGGCACTTCTGAGAGTAAAGCAAAGAGCATAACAATAAAGGCAAAACAATTGGCTGTTATCAAGACCCCATCCTGTTGAATAATTCAGAGAATTCCATTCCTGATGAATGTGCATTGAGAGAGTTAAAGGGCCTAATGCAACATTGCAAAAAACAAAAAATGAAATTGATTTCTGTTATGTGCCGCTTTGATTGTGTATTCATATAAACATGAGCTCCAGAAGAGCCTCAGATGATGTAGCCGACTGGACCTGATTCAGAATTGGATTGTATTCATATTTGGATTTGTGCTGCACAACACACCTCACACAACAGATCAACATATTTTAATCAGCCTTTTAAGTGCTCTATGCACAAATCGTCAATTCCCTATCACAGGAGAAAAAAAAATCACGTGTGTGCATTAAATTGCACTTGTAACATTTAGAAAACCCATCATACTTCAAAACCACTCTTGAAGGTTCTTTCATGCACATTAGAGCATTTTAAAAAGTTCACAAAATCAGAAGAATTTCCTATCAAGTATGTCGGTACCATGAAGACCAATAGGTGGCAGCACTATCAGCAATGCAGCAAAGGAAGCTTATCTCAAAGAAGAAGAGGGGGTGTGTTCAACAGTACAATGCACTTAAATAGCCATGACCAGCAGAGTGTCTGCGGAGATGTTTTTACTTTCAGAAGAGGTAAGATGTCAAAGGGACATTTCATCACAATATGGATATTTGAACAAAGTAGGCCTATTTCCTAATTTAAATAATTTTAGTAATGGTAGAATTACCCCCCAAGTTATTCAGCAAGCTTGGAGAACAAACAAAGGTGATCAATCCTCTATTGTGAAATCGCAGACAAACTCCCATCCTTAGAGGTTGTGTTTCAGCCAGAGTGAAAATTCCATAGGAATTCAACAATAATGACAAGCTTGGATAATCATAAAAATATACAACATGTAATGAGCATCGTTCTTAAGGAATTGGCCTGCCATAGAATGGAAAATTATATTTACTCTGGCATCTTGAAATAAGGAAAGCTGGTTAAATGGAGCTGGCATAGTGTGAGCCTCAAACACTGTTGTCAGCTCCTTCAAATGCAAATCCCCCATAAGCAAAGAGGGCTGTGAAACAGGGCCAATTCCAGCACCCAAACTGTTTCATAACAGTCCTGACCCAGGAATACTTACACATCCAGAACTCAAAAATCAGCTGGCCCACATTCTAGCTCAGGCAATATTAACATGGACCTACACAGCAAAAAAAAACCTCAGTGGTTCTGCTGGTATTGTCATGAACAAAACAACAACGGTAGAACAACGCTGAAAATGGCAGACTGTGTACAGAAATGTAGTATTGCTCGCTGTAAGGGGGGTGTCAGCATTTTTCATTCCCTTTCCAAGGAACAGAACTGTCAACATGCATGGTTGAAGTTCATATTTAACATGATCCCGGATGACTTTAATCCAGTCATTCGTTTGCTCTCCACGTTCCCCTCCAGGCACCTCCTCAAACCTTATGCAGTACCAAACAGGCTTCAATCCACGTTTCACACTGAAGAGAGGGTCATATCCGACTATATTTGCATCACAACCCCAACCTGTTCGTAACTAGGTCTGCTGTGTGATTGTTTGCACAGTTTGGCGGTCAAAGCCAGAACATCTTAAATTGAAAGTTTTAATGTGACTTAACAACTCTAACAACTTTGTGTAAATTTCATTTACTTTGTGATCATGGTAGAACACACACAGCTGAGCTGAGTACCATGCAGCCAAATCATTCTCCATTGGACAGCTAAGGCAGCCAGGCTCCGCCCCTTCAGACATCACACACGTGTGTTCACGCAAATGGCTAAACAGCCTTTTCAGTTGTCTACACTCTAAATATGCTGATTGTGGATGCTGCTGTCTTAAAGTAATTTGTGTGTTAATAAACATCTCAATTATTTTCACCGTGTTGTCTGTCTTGATATCATTAAAATGTAAATTGTTGCTAAAATTTAAAAGAAATCATATTTATTAAAACCTTCAGCAATCACATAATTATTACTTTAGTTTGGAATGAAGGATTGTGATCATTTCAGACTGATGAATTAATGACACTGATTAATTGTTATGAGGCATAGTAATTTCATGTAGCTAAAGAAAAGCCCCAACACGTTTTTACTGTCCTTGGTTTTCTACTAAGGTGAAGATGTTCCAGTGTGCGCTGTGTCTTTTCTTGCAGACACCCTGTTCAAATTATACAGACTTATATTATGTGATATGACCTAGCTCAGGGAGACTTTCATTATACACTGACTGATCACTTTATTAGACGCACATAGTCAATTGTAAGCTGTAATCCACCGCTCCTGACACAACTACTGAACTCTGAAGTCATCTAAATGACAGAGTCCTTAACCTTGTATATGTTGTTCCTACCGTTAGGGCTCTTTCATGAATGACCTGACCATATGGTGTGAGCCGGATGCTTTTAATATACATTTATAGCATAGCTGCAGCTGTAAACACTGTTTATGCAAACGTTTCATGAATACACCATAAACATTTATATATACATTCATGTATGCATGCATAAATTATCCAATCATATCCTGCCCTGTTTTCCAAACAGGTCCTCTCTGAAAAAGACCCCAGAATTATGGCAGGGAACACGACAAGTTATCGCCTGTCAATTAACTGCTGAGTACATAGAAATGACCAATAAATGAATGGTAGCCTATAGGTACAGTTATAGAGTAGGAGAAGCTAATAAACCCAACGTACTGGTGACTCATGTGAGTTATGGTGTTATAGCTTGGGTGTTCTTATAATGAGCCACTGGACGGCGGCATTGATTTTCCTGGGAGTTGCAAGTGACGCAGCTATAGGTGATAATGACTGTGACATGCTAGACCGAGCACTTGTTCATTAAAACAGTGCCTGTCAATGTGATTAGGTTTCATCACTCAAGCTGAAAGGTTATGTGCTGTTTCGTGAGGAGGATGAACCAGGAGGCTCTGATAACACAAGTACACAGATTCTGAACGCTTTCTGTTGGTGGTAGCGTATAATACTGGTGGTGTCTGGTGGTGTATGCTACTGGTGGCGTATGCTAGTGGTGGCCTATGCTACTGGTGGTGTCTGCTACTGGTGGCGTATGCTAGTGGTGGCCTATGCTACTGGTGGTGTCTGCTACTGGTGGCGTATGCTAGTGGTGGCCTATGCTACTGGTGGTGTCTGCTACTGGTGGTGTATGCTACTGGTGGTGTCTGCTACTGGTGGTGTCTGCTACTGGTGGTGTATGCTACTGGTGGTGTCTGCTACTGGTGGTGTCTGCTACTGGTGGTGTATGCTGCTGGTGGTGTATGCTACTGGTGGTGTCTGCTACTGGTGGTGTATGCTACTGGTGGTGTCTGCTACTGGTGGTGTCTGCTACTGGTGGTGTCTGCTACTGATGGTGTATGCTACTGGTGGTGTCTGCTACTGATGGCGTATGCTACTGGTGGTGTCTGCTACTGGTGGTGTCTGCTACTGGTGGTGTCTGCTACTGGTGGTGTCTGCTACTGATGGTGTCTGCTACTGGTGGTGTCTGCTACTGGTGGTGTATGCTACTGGTGGTGTCTGCTACTGGGGGTGTCTGCTACTGGTGGTGTCTGCTACTGATGGTGTCTGCTACTGGTGGTGTCTGCTACTGATGGCATATGCTACTTGTGGTGTCTGCTACTGGTGGCGTATGCTACTGGTGGTGTCTGCTACTGGTGGTGTCTGCTACTGGTGGTGTCTGCTACTGGTGGTGTATGCTGCTGGTGGTGTATGCTGCTGGTGGTGTCTGCTACTGGTGGTGTCTGCTATGGTGTCACCTGCTGATTAACTGGACGCAAATTACCTTTCTGAGTGGAAAGAAACTGCAAGTGCAGATTATTATATGTTGTGCTGAATGTGTTATTATGGGAATTATTTATGGTGAATTAACATACAGTGAGATTTTAGGTGAATTCCTTGTGATCCAAGAGATCAATGATGTAGACAGATACAGAGTAAGACTATAGTCTGGGGAGCTCACATGAGCCACAGCTGTCAGTTTCATGCACAGGAAAGTCGATACATAAGAGATATCAAAACCGAGCTATAGGGTCACTTTGAAATTGATCAGGCGTACCCAGGTTAACCAAATATAACAAGAAGACATCATGATAGATACCATCATGAAGTTTTCACAAAAAAGCACATATACAGCAATTATAATTTACACAAATAAAGTGAATACAAAGACTTCATTTCCCAACATACCATGTTCACAAAGGGTGCAGAATGGGTATCATCATAGATGAATTGAGCTTAGTGTACAAGACAGCTGTAATCTTTGGAGAGCTTATGTTCCTAGCCAAAACAAAATTTACCCCAGATGCACTCTTCCATAGGAAGAATGCAAGGTCTTTCCAGTTCTGACTGGCCGAGTGTAGACCAGAATGTGGTAGAGGATGTGAAGATCTGTGGAGAATTCCAGAAACACCAAAGGAATCCACCACAGCTGTCAAGCCACCACGTTCTGCAATTCATATGGAATTTAGTGGCCACATCAAGTTCCCTGAACAATGTTTCTGGTGATTACTGATGTCTGCTATAAATCAATAGACATGTTCGCTACCATCAATTAACTGTAAAAGAACCGTAAAACTGTGAGCATTCATAAGCATTTAGGATATACTGCAGATGTGAGTATCAAACACTTGGTTTGAAGCAGAATGCATTCTTTCAGAGGCCTGGCAATATGTCATTTAAAAAACTCAAAGGTGAGTGATTCAAGACCAAGGTTCTTCAGTTATGAGCTCTGATGTAACAGCTCTGAGTCTTTATACTCACTATAATGAAGACACATTCATTATATTAGCCAGCACTAACCATGTAAAACGTTGAACCCAACTGCTTTCAGAATCAACTGCTTTTAATCTTTCAGAATCAACTGCTTTTAATCTTTTAGAATCAACTGCTTTACAGAATCGTTCCATCCTTTATGCTTATGTTCATTCATATGTGTTTAATGAACAAGGCTGCATTTAGGACACATATAAACAGTTATTTCAGAATCTTTAATCAGAATGAATTCATTCAGTTTGAGGGAAATATCTGCATGTAAACATAAAGTGACTTTCCTTTGTTCCCTTTAAAGATTTTTTCTTATTACACACGGCATTTAAATAGGAACATTGTTATGTGTCAAGTTGTTTTTGCCACCATAGTTTAGATTGATTGATTTTACTGCAGTGTTGGGGGTGAGAGGTGTAATTGTGTCATCAGAAAGCCACTAGGAACTTCTCGTGTTTGCTTACTCTTTAAAACGTAAAAACGGTGACAATGCAACAGGTGATATCAGTATTGCACATCTGTAACCAGCCTGCTGAAGTTCATTTACTCAAGCTAAAATACCACAATGCCAAAATGGAGTAAAGTGGTTGTCCATCTGCTGAATACAGTCATAGTGCAGCTCAAGTGTGTCTTTAAAGAAAACGTGAGCTAACATTAATCCAGTGATAAAAACGTAATCCATTAACACATCAGCGAATAGCATTGGAGAGATTAGCATATGCATGATGTGCTGGTGATTATTGTTGGGTTAACTCCTCCCCATGTGGGCCAAATCTGATTTAAATCTATTTTCACGCTGTGTGAGACAGGGGAGCAGTGCACAGCTGAGAACACTGGCACGGACCCGGCCCTGTTTGATGAGGACATTTGCTTAAGCGACTTGCCTGTCAAAACAAATAGACTTTTTCCCTCCCTCACTCCCTCCCTCTCTCCCTTCCTCTCTCTTCTGCTGACATTCTCTCTTGCTTTCTTTCCCTCACCATATCTCTCTCTCTTTTTCTTCAAATATGTTCTCAGTGCTCTAAAATTTCTTCTCCTCAAAGCCAATTTGAGGTTAAGTAAACACCTGTTTCCTGCAGAATTCCCCAGAGGCCCAGCCAGACAATTTACACCACTAACAAGCACAAAATTATGCCTGAGAGCTAGGGCTAGCGTTCCCTTTACTTCTGCACTGCAATCCCACCGAGTCAACCTGATCAACCAATTTACACGTTGCCACATAGCCGGGAAAGGATACGCTAGTGAGTCCTGCCAACACATCAGAGGGCAGGAGAAATGTGGAGAAATTGTATACGTTCTGCGAGTATGCATGCACAACTGGATGTGTGTGTGTGTGTGTGTGTGTGTGTGTGTGTGTGTGTGTGTGTGTGTGTGTGTGTGTGTGTGTGTGTGTGTGTGATTGCATGCATTGTTATCCCTGACTCGATGACCTCTGTCTATACACCACTGCCCCCCCCACCGTATGGAGACTGCATTGTGAAATTCATGTTAAGTGTGACAGCACAAGCCGAATGGACACTGGAGTCTCCACTCATTCATTCTCCATGTTCACTCATTCATTCTCCCTTCTCACTCATTCATTTTCCATGCTCACTCATTCATTCTCCCTTCTCACAAATTCATTCTCCCTTTTCACTCATTCATTCTCCTTTCTCACTGATTCATTCTCCATGTTCACTCATTCATTCTCCCTTCTCACTCATACACTCTCACTTCACTGATACTCAGGTGCGTCTCATTGAACTTGCTCAGCACTGCAACCACTGCAGGTCTGGGAAGTCAGAGCGTGGTACCGTGCACACACTGTCCTCTGCGGTCACGGGTCTGTCGGGTGAGAACATTTGTTGCTCATTGTAGAGTTTGGATTTACTCCACTTTGATAAACAAACACAAAAGACCTTTAGGGCTTGTCCACAGTACGCACACGGATGGGGTCTGTCAACAGGGCCGCTTTACCTCACGTTTATGCTCATATTTCATTATGGCTACTGTGTTTTGTTGGGAGAAGATCAGGCCCTATCTCCCTGAGTCAATGACGAATGTGCTCGCCGTGAGGGTACTGTACTTGAAACTTAGACAGATAAAGCCTTATGATAAACAAATGCACATGGCAACACTCCCAGTGCTGCAGAGAGCAGACATACTGTTCTCACCAGAGCCTCTTGGGTAGGCCGATAACTTTACTTATTTAACCTTGTGGTGGTGGCATTATGCATGCAATTACAAGCAAGGTGCCAAGCTGAAAAGTAACACAACATAGGTACCATAGAAGTGGTTTTTCATATTGAATAAGCTGTTGTGCAATCACATAGGTTGTTTGTTTGTATGCCGTAGTCCCTAACAGTTCAGACTGTATTGTATGCTGTTAATTCCCAGTGACTAGTGCAGAATAGAAATTAAGCTTCAATTTGTGTAACTGCTCAATTAAAAGTACTGAACCTTGTGCTTGCATGTATTATATTTGGATCTGACCCAAGAAAAACACCGCTGAGAGAGCAAACAGGAGAGAAAAGGAATCATGAAGCAGTGAGAGAGAGAGAGAGAAAGAGAGAGATAACGGAGAGAGTGAGAGAGAAAGAGAGAGAGAGAGAGAGAGAGAGAGAGAGAGATAACGGAGAGAGTGAGAGAAAGAGAGAGAGCGAAATGGAGAGGAACAGAGAAACATTGCCAATTCTGTGAGAAAACAGCAGCAGGTTGATGGGCAAACACAGCTTAATTTGAGTCAGCACTGCCATGAACATATGTTGCCACTAACACACTGAATAATAGAACAATTCCAGCTCCAGATTGCATTCCTGTTCCTTCTTCTTTCTCTTCAGTTTTTTTTTCCTTTAGATATTTTCCCTCATAAATGCAGCAATAGGACACCAGAATAAATTTGAGAGCCCACAGCAAGCAGGGACCCTCCTACAGGGTCGGCGTCTGAGGGGACAAGATGTGTCGTGGTGAGGCGTCTGTCCCTGTGGAGCTGAGCTGGCCTCTTTCTCCACTCCAGGCTCTGCTCCACCAATTACGTGTGCTGGGAACTTCAAGAACGGTGAACTTCAGCCCAGATCAGGCAGCTGTCTGTACATGTCCAGTTTAAAAGGAGCTCGTCGACTCAAGAAAACAAACTTTGCCCAGTAAGATGATTCAGTTTAGGCTGGGGTGCTCCAGTTCTCTGGGGTGCTCCATGAGTCCAAAATCATCATCTGCCTGAAAGAGGGAGAGAGTGAAAGAGAGAGTGAGCGAGTGAACCTAAAATGGAAAAAAAAACTCTATATGGTCTAATTTTGTCCTCATGGGAAGAGCATAGAAAATCATTTTCTGGTTGATGTAGGTATTTTTCATGTGTATAAATTATATTACATATTATTTTCACTATACATTTCTCAACTGATTTTGATTATGCATTAATATTAGATATTCTTTCTCTGTCCTATGTTTAAACAGACACATTACAGACACAAAGTCAAGGCGTGAGTCAGTGTACCAGAGAAAGAGTTCATGAAAAGCCCCAAAACAACAAAAGGTACGAGTAGCTGCACCGTCAGCTACGCCAGCGATCAGCAGGGCCGCATGCAGCCGAGCAGGAGGCTCATCAGACAGGTGGAGGGACTCCAGCACCAGGCGGAGGAGGTAGACACCTGTGGGAATGAGCACTAGGTGTACGTGATGACTAATAAACATGTGACTGTGAACAGGGGGGTGGCTGCGAAGTCTGGCTGGTCCTTCTTCAGCCGACACCGTGGCCATGATGGCTCTAACGTCGTGACGGAGTTATCATTTCGAAAAAAAATAAATTAATAATTGTAAGTAAATTTAGGATATTGATCGGTTGGTACATTCGCATGTTGTCAAAGTACATGTGGTCCTTAGAAGCACCTGGGATTTTTCCTTTCTTTGGCAAGCACCCAGGCCACGCCCGTCATGATATGAGAATTTGCAAGAGTGTTATAACCCCTGAGTGAAATTTTGGTGGTGCTTTTTGCTGTTGCTGAATGAAAGGTTTTTCCTCCAGACTTTCATTATGAACTAATCACACAAGCTCAACCCACAGCTTTCATCCCTGTGCAATTAACAGCAACCACAGCTTGGGCCCGCGTGGAGGGTGCCCTCAAAGGGACGGCTTGGCCGCAGGGCAGAGAGACACAACTGATCGTTCTTACTTAGAGTTAATTAGGTTATGTACAGTGTTTCTGTCTGGAAACAAAGAGCTTTGCTCTGGCATTGTGTGTGGTCATGATGTCGACACACTCTGAGCACACGGAGCTGGTTCGTTTGAAGCGGATTGACCTCAGACCTCCCGCGTAAGCTCACGTATGTGTGAGGGCGCCGTGTCCCTCGGCTGCCCCGGCCCGAGTGCAAGGACTCGGAACCGGCCATGTTTTCAGGGCAATGGACAACTTCACACCCTTTGCCCATGCAAGCCAACATATACAGTGCTGTAGCTCACACTGCTGCTTGAACTAATATTCATCCGCAGGCATAGAGTGATTTATTTCAGTGTATTTAGTATATTAATCACCAGGTTACCCCCCCCCCCCCCCCCCCCCCAACACACACACACACACCTCCATCCCACTGGCCACCCTGGGGACAGGACATGAAATATGACTGCACGCAGAATTTACCCTTAATCATGTTTATTTATTTATTATTATCATAATGAATAGCACTGTTTAATTAACAATTGACCGAAGGATACAGAGCTCTATTGATCCCTTTACCAGGACAAATTTCACCTTGCATAATGAGCAAAGGTTTTTCCTTCTTTTTTTCTTCTTTGGTTAATGGTTTTAATGTTTATTGTTTGTTTATTTACATTTGTTTGTTGTTGTATATCAAGGCAGTCTCGCCTGCAGAGCTTGAGCAGCGGCGTAAACGGATGCAGCTTGAAGCATGATGTCATCCGCCCCGAGCGGGCAGCCAGGGAGGAGGTGATGGAGAGGCTTTCTCACTACACACCACATCCTCCCCCTCCCCCTCCCTGTCAACGACTTCTCAAAGTTTATTGCCATGACAGTTATTGGGTTGTTTTTCTCAAATAATATATACATACACACATACACACACACACACACACACACACACACACATATATATATACATACACTCACCCGCCACTTTATTAGGTACACCTTGCTGATACCGGGTTGGACCCCCCTTTACCTTCAGAAATGCCTTTATCCTTCGTGGCATAGATTCAACAAGGTACTGGAAACATAACATCCCAAAGGTGCTCTATTGGATTGAGATCTGGTGACTGTAGAGGCTATTTGAGTACAGTGAACCCATTGTTATGTTCAAGAAACCAGTCTGAGATGATTCATGCTTTATGACGTGGTGTGTTATCCTGCTGGACGTAGCCATCAGAAGATGGGTACACTGTGGTCATAAAGGGACAGATATGGTCAGCAACAATACTCAGGTAGGCTGTGGCGTTGACATGATGCTCAATTGCTACTAATGGGCCCAAAGTGTGCCAGGAAAATATCCCCCACACCATTGCACCACCACCACCAGCCTGAACCGTTGATACAAGGCAGGAAGGATCCATGCTTTCATGTTGTCAATGTCAAATTCTGACTCTACCATCTGAATGTCGCAGCAGAAACTGAGACTCATCAGACCAGGCAACATTTTTCCAATCTTCTATTGTGCAATTTTGGTGAGCCTGAGTGAATTGTAGCCTCAGTTTCGTGTTCTTAGCTGACAGGAGTCCTTCTCCTGGTCTTCTGCTGCCCATCTGCCTCAAGGTTCCACATGTTGTGCGTTCAGAGATGCTCTTCTGCATGCCTCGGTTGTAATGACTTGAGTTATTTGAGTTTCTGTTGCTGTTCTATCAGCTCGAACCAATCTGGCCAATCTCATCTGACCTCTGGCATCAACAAGGCATTTGCGCCCACAGAATTGCCGCTCATTTTTTCTCTTTTTTGGATAATTCTCTGTAAATCCTAGAGATGGTTGTGCATGAAAATCCCAGTAGATCAGCAGTTTCTGAAATACTCAGACCAGCCAGTCTGGCAACCAAGCCACGTTCAAAGTCACTTAAATCACTTTTTCCCCCATTCTGATGCTCAGGTTGAACTGCTGCAGATTGTCTTGGCCACGTCTACATTCCTAAATGCATTGAGTTGCTGCCATGTGATTGGCTGATTTGACATTTACGTTAATGAGCAGTTGGACACAGGTGTACCTAATAAAGTGGCTGATGAGTGTATGTATATATATATTAGGGCTGTCAAATTAACGCGTTAATTTCGATTAATTAATTAAAGAAAAAATAACGCGTTAAAAAAATTTATGCTGATTAATCGCTGTCCTTGGTGACCTTTGACCCGGTGCATCTTTAGCTTTTCCGGTCACTACAACATGATGGAGGCAAACGAAACCGCACTACTTGGCCCTCTTAATGGCGCATTTACTTTTAAAAAATATCCAGACGGAACTTTGAATAGAAGCACAGTGCTCTGCCGGTTCTGTAACAAGGAATTTTCCTACCACCGGAGTGCTTCAAGTCTGAAATATCACCTCAACGCAAAGCATATCCGTGAAACCGGTCATACAAGCCAGCACACAGCGCATGCTGCTAGAGCTAGCAGCCAACCTCGTCAAGCCACATTGGATCAGGCATTTTCGCGCAGACTAAGTAAGTCTACCAGTGAGCGACTTACAAACTCTATTGCAAAATGGATTGCTATGGACTGTAGACCAGTTTCGATGGTAGAGGACCGAGGGTTAGTCGAGGTTTTACAAACAGCATCTTCTGACGCCGCTTATAAGCCGCCGTCGAGGAGCACAATTATGTCTAAAATTCATCAACTTTACGATACAGAAAAGAAATCAAAATTAGACGTAGTTGCGGAAGCCCAGTATATTGCGCTGACTGGAGATCACTGGACGTCGATCAGCAATCACAATTACCTCGGTGTGACCGCACATTATATTGACAGTGAGTGGAAACTAACGTCATTTGCGTTGAGCATGCGAAAAACGGACACCAGACACTCTGCAGATGCCTGTGCAGATCAGTTTTTGTCGGTGGCGGAGGCATGGCAAGTTCAACAGAAGATCACAACTGTCAGCACAGACGGCGCTCGATACATGGTTGCTGCTGCAAAAAGACTTCCATATGAGCATATGCCTTGTATTGCTCACATGTTACAGAGAAGCATCACTGTTTGTCTTGCTGACAAGGGATTCTGTGATGCATTGGCAAAGTGTCGGAAAATAGTGGGGCATTTTAAACACAGCCCTGCGAACACAGAGGAGCTCCACCAGCAGCAAAAACAAGCTGGGCAGCAGACAGAGCATCTGATTCAGGACGTTTCTACAAGGTGGAACTCGACGCTTGCTATGATTTCTCGTCTGCTGAAGAATCAGGAGGCTATCAAGGCTACTCTGAGCCGTCAGAAGCACAAGCTAGTCATGTTGACTGCATCTGAGTGGGACAAACTGAAGAAGCTAGAGACCCTCCTTGAACCATGCAGGTAACCCCCAACCCCCACACACACACGCACGCATAGGGAATAGTTGTTTGTTATATTGAGAATTACCTGTCATAGTCTAATTTGGAAAGTGTTTCTTAAAAGTAAATCAGACTGATATAATACACATACTGACTTTGATATAATACACTTCCCTTTTCATTCATTATGCAGATATGTGACTGAGCTTCTTGGAGGTGAGACTTATGTCTCATGCTCTGTGGTGTTGCCTGCTTTTTGCCACCTACACCGTACTATGGAAGTCTCAGAGGAGGATCCAGCCTATATAGAAAGGTTCAAGACTGCCTTTAAGAAAGACCTGTTAGAACGGCAAAAAACCCTCAACCACAGATGGCTCAAAATTGCTTCAGCACTAGACCCACGCTTCAAGGACTTAAAACACCTACCCAAAGGAGAAAGAGAAGAGGTGTGGACCAGCCTTGAGCTACTGCTGCAAAATGAGCCCAGCAGAACTACCTCAAAGCCCTTAGAAGAGCCAGCTAAGAAAAGGAGCCTCTTGGTCCTTACTTCAGACACAGACTCTGATGATGACGTGATAGGACTGAGCAGAGCTCTGAACCGCTACAAAGCAGAGCCCAGCATCTGCATGGAAGCATGCCCATTGCAGTGGTGGTCAACTCATGCTGGGGCCCATCAAGAGTTGTCCGTCCTGGCTTGCAAATATCTGGCCTCTCCTGCTACTTCTGTCCCCTGTGAGAGACTTTTCTCCCTTGCAGGCAACTTAGTCCAAAAAAGGAGGGCAGCATTGGCTTCTGAAAATGTAGACAAGCTAGTGTGTCTCAGTAACTGGTTGAGAGAGGTGTAAGAAGTGAAGCACATGGGTCCAGTTGTGTTAAATAACACAAACTTGTTACTTGGTTGACTTTATTTCATCATTCAATATGTTCCAGAAATAAGTAAAAAAAAAAAGTGTGATGTTTTTCTGATAGTCCATGATCAAAAGAATAAAATTGTTATACCTTGGAAATTGAACAAAATTAGGCAACATAGTGTATTTGCTAACTACAGTATGTTAAGTGATTTTTTTGGCACAGACGGTGCTTAAGAAGTAGTTTCAAAGTTGAAGGAGGTGTTGATATATTATTCTGTTCAGGTTATAATTGTGGCCTAAAGATGGCTGGTATGTTATGCATCTGAAATAAAGAGATGTGAAACTTCTATGTCTATACCAGTAATTCATTAATTGATTTACTCATCTGCAGAATTCATTTGACATGTAAATTTTTAAATACAATACTTTCATAGCAAGAAGTGATGAATGCGATTAATTTAGATTAATTAATCATAAAGTGTGTAATTAATTAGATTAATTTTTTTAATCGCCTGACAGCACTAATATATATATATATCTCATGGCCTGTTCCAAGAACTACTATGTAGGCGTATACTTGTTTATAGAAGAGACTGTGAAAGAAAAGGAAGTTGATGCTCTTGTCTCTGTTGGCTGGATGGTGCATAGAGGGTGAACCCACACGGAGAGATTGCACCGCTTAAATACAGAGGCATTTGAATCTGTGCTCAGACTGAATTAATAACATGGTGCTGCTGTTGGCGTCTTGTATCCACTGTTTGTGATCTACACTGCATGTGTAAACATACACACACGTACACACAAGCACACACACAAAAACACAGACGCCCACATTTGTGTTGTTATGCCGATGCAGTGGGTGGCTAGGATTTATCAGTGATCTACACGCCGTCAATTATTTCTATTAATTAAAATGTTAGATGTTATTGTTATTGATAGTAATAAATCTGATAAATGGGGCAGCAGTCAAACAGGACAAATTTGATGGTTAAAAATGAAACCCATAGAAATATTGATAATTTCCTCAATACCTGAAGGAAATCTTCGATCACTCAAACTTAAAGGAGTAGACTTCCTAGCTGTGCCAAAAAAGTAATAATACTAAATAAAATGCTAAATAATAAAGCAACTGGAAATAGATTACAGAAATATGTATTATGCATATGAATTAGACATGTATATGTATAAACATATACATGTATAAAAAAGAAAAATATTGGTGTACATCAATAAAATAGGTATTTGTGATTAAGGATTACTTGAAAGAAAAAACTGTAGAATTAGATTAACGGACAGTGTCAGAACTGTACCTTGTCCTTTAATGTCACATTATCAAGACTAATCACCATGACAACATCAGGGAGGAAAAGCAAGGAGCAGAGCTCACGTTGTCCTTGAGTTGACTGAGAGGCCCAGCCAGAAGCTTCACTCTCCTGCCTGATGTTCTGACAATCACAGAAGTCCTGTATCCTGATGAACGTTCAGCTGAGTTCAAAGTTCAAAGTAGAATGAGCTGAGATGTTTAAACTTCATAAATTGTTGATTAGAGACCAGCAGGCCTCAAATGTTCAGTTCCATCATGAAAGATGAGGCGTGATTTATAAGGGTATAGGAGTGGGCAGTGTCTATATTCCTGTCACTTCTGGTTCTCTATGCTGGCTGCTTCTCCTTGTTGATTGGTTCTTCGTGTTGACTGGTTCTCCACATTGATTGGTTCATCATGTTGACTGGTTCTAGTGACTATCTCTCTTCTTACCCCCTCACAGAACTGTCAGAACTGTCCTTTTTATTTTATTTTTACTCTAGTTTTTAGAGTACATGTCCTTACCATGTAACAGGTATAATCACACACCTTTGATTATAAGGGACAAAACCAGTGGGTAGAACAGAAGCCCTGAGATGAGGACGAGGCGAGATGTTTCGTGGACTGGTCAGGAGACGGACGCATTTCAAAGCTTTGAATCTTTGCAGAGAAGAGCGAGATTGATTCAGGGCGAATCCATGAGCAGAGTCGATAGAATGGTCCAGAGTCAGTGAACAACCCAAAACTGACATATAACCAACACAAATGAACATGATAAACAATTGAAAGCAAACACGAGAAACACAACTGAAACTAGAACAAACAGAGGCTAAGATAAACAAAACGAGGCTAAGTACAACAAACCAAGCTACTTACACAACACTATCGTGAAACACAGACCGGGTTGTAGAAAACACACAAGGCTACATGCAGACTGGGGCTGAGATAAACACGAAAAACTAACAGCAAACTAGAACGGAATATGTGATGTTTAAATACACAAACTAACAAGGAAGCCAACTAGAAACAGGTGAATGCAATAACGAGGGGCAGAGAACTCACCTAGGAAGCATGACAACTGAATCCAAAATAACGATACATGCTGAATGAAAACAATGATATAACTGACAGATGGCCCCTCCCACATATGTGACACAGACAGACAGAAGAAAATACAGGGACAGAAACATTAACAGTCTCCAGGATGAACCTGTAGGCCGAGACAGGGAAAAAATCACTTCTGGAGCAAGAGAAAACATTCAGTGGAGAACATAAAGAAGGTTCTAGGTGCTGAGAGAAAACAATGAGATGTAATGGGACCAGAAACCATGGAAAGCTGGTGGAAAGGGGGTAGAGAACCTAGAGTAGAGGTCGGCGCTGGATCATGGGTGATGGGGTTTCCAGAGCCACAAGAGGAGGTCCACAGGAGCAGAACCTGCTGCTGTTGAAGTCTAGTCACATGGAGTGATCTTGTGAACAGGGTGTGATGGTGCTATCATGGAGACATGAGGCACAGACACCATTTTGGAAGCAGGGCATAGCGCGGACGGTGCCCTCTGAGTAGATGGGTGTAATAATGGAGCCCCCTGGAGAGCAGGGCACAGCAAAGGAACCCTCCAAGGAACATGGCGTGACAACAGGCACGGGCAGGCTGTGACGATGCCATCACGCAGATATGGTGCAGCCATGCCATCTTTACAGCACAACACACGGCAGCATCCTCCTCAGTGAGAACAGGGAGAGGAGCTGAGACGAGAACAAGAGAGACACAGACGAGACCCTGGGTGCTATCTCAGAGCCACAGTTCCTGCCACATGGCACGTAGGAGGGGTCTGGTGGGCAATGAAAGCCCAGCTCCTGATATACTTAGCTTCCCCCAGAAAATCCAGGGAAGACCCTTCATGAACAAAGAGCAAATGGGTGAGATCAGCAGGATTAGGACTGCACCCATTAGGGAGTCCTGCACCGCTGTGCTTTCTGGGTAGCATGACACAGTGATGCGCTCCTGAAGACTGGGGCAGTCAGAATATCCTCTCTGTATTAGCACCAGAGATGCTCACAAGTCATTTTTTGCAAGTCCAAGTCAAGTCTCAAGTCTTTGACCTTAAGTCTAAGTCAAGTCTCAAGTCTTTGTTCTCAAGTCCAAGTCAAGTCCCAAATATTTGAGTGACACTGTAGTCGCAAATCACTGTATAGTTGTAATGGTCTGTTATGACACTTCTGATGTATAATAGCTTAAACTGGTAAATGAAGAAATACAATTTTTAAAAGTGTGCACGCACACACAAATGTTTTCCAGATAAATTTTGTATCCGTATTTTTCTCCAAAAAGTTTTTTTCTTACAACTGTGTCACGTAGGGCAACGCCCCCTCTCGTAGCTGTCACTCTGGGTTCCCTCATGTCCGTGTCCCCTGCCTGTTTGTCCCGCCCTGCTCGTTGGTTTTGATGGATTCCTTGTTTGTTACCACGCCCCTGTGTCATTGTCATCACCTGTCCCTTGTTTAGTCCTGTGTATATTAATCCCTGTGTCTCCCAGGTCTAGTTGTCGGTCTTTTTGTTTTTCGCTGTGTTTTGCCTGTTCGCCCTAGTGCTGCTGTTTAGTGAGTCCTCCTTGTTGTGTTTTGCCATGTCTGTCCGTGTTTCGTGTTCTGATTGCCTGCACGTTATGACCCATGCCTGTGACTACAACACTGCCTATGGAATTTCCTTGAATAAATCTCGCTCTCCTCAGCGCTTGTGTTCGCCTCCGTGTTCTGCTCCGCGCAGAACGTTACATAAAGACCGACCTTACAAGGACACAGCGAGGGAGCGAGACTCTGGTGAGTTTAATCGCTGTGATGAGATGTTGGTTGGTTCGGTCCAGTTCAACTCTCTGATATCACAGTGTGAACGAACCAGAGACAGAAATTCCCCTGGCGCTGTGGGGACACGGAAGTCTCGACGCGCACCAACAAAAGCCCAGTCACTTTCGGTTTCGACTGGCTTTCGCGTCGAGACTCCTGTTGAGCGCTACGTGTCTGCCCGGCTTGATCACTATAGGGAGGAGAAACCTGTAGTACAAGTCGCGGGCAGACGGATTGAGTGCACAGACTGGCGTTTGCTTAACCCTCGGTTGGCTCTCGATGGCTTCTGCGAGCTCCCGACGCCTCAGAGGAGGCGGAGCCGTCGCAGAGAGAGCCACCGAGGGGCTTCTGTGTCTGTGTATTCTTCCAGGCTCAACCCGGACACTGAGGAGGAGGACCTAACCCCGCTGATCCCGCCGGCTACTCCACACGACACCCCCAAGTATTTTTTTGGGGGGGAGTACAAGCCACGTCGTCTTGGCGGACACGCCCCCCGATGACGTCAGTATGGTGGCTCCGCCCCCCGAGGACGTCGGCTTGGCGGACACGCCCCCCGATGACGTCAGTATGGTGGCTCCGCCCCCCGAGGACGTCGGCTTGGCGGTTCCGCCCCCCGATGACGTCAGTATGGTGGCTCCGCCCCCCGAGGACGTCGGCTTGGCGGACACGCCCCCCGAGGACGTCAGTATGGCGGCTCCGCCCCCCGAGGACGTCGGCTTGGCGGCTCCGCCCCCCGAGGACGTCGGCTTGGTGGCTCCGCCCCCCGAGGACGTCGGCTTGGCGGCTCCGCCCCCCGAGGACGTCGGCTTGGTGGCTCCGCCCCCCGAGTGCATCTCCTCACCTCAGGTTCCAGTCCCCGCTGCCCGTAGGCAGTCCGTGCCTGTTCCAGTCCCCGCTGCCCGTAGGCAGTCCGTGCCGGTTCCTGTCCCTGCGACCCAGGAGAGGTCGTCCACGCCGGTTCCTGTCCCTGCGACCCAGGAGAGGTCGTCCACGCCGGTTCCTGTCCCCGCGACCCAGGAGAGGTCGTCCACGCCGGTTCCTGTCCCCGCGACCCAGGAGAGGTCGTCCGCGCCGGTTCCTGTCCCCGCGACCCAGGAGAGGTCGTCCACGCCGGTTCCTGTCCCCGCGACCCAGGAGAGGTCGTCCACGCCGGTTCCTGTCCCCGCGACCCAGGAGAGGTCGTCCACGCCGGTTCCTGTCCCCGCGACCCAGGAGAGGTCGTCCACGCCGGTTCCTGTCCCTGCGACCCAGGAGAGGTCGTCCACGCCGGCTCCCGTTCCCGCTGCCCGCCAGCGGACCCTGCCTGTTCCCGCTGCCCGCCAGCGGACCCTGCCTGTTCCCGCTGCCCGCCGCCCGGCCGCGCCTGTGTCCCCAGAGACTGTGCTGCCCTCTATTGGGCCTGGACTCTTTGTGCCCCCTGCTCTGCCATGTGCCCCTGTCTCTTTGCCCATGTTCCCCTTGCTCCCATGTTCTGTCCCTGGTTTTGTGTTGGTCCCAGTCCCTGTGTGTGTGCCTGTTCGTGTCCTTGTGCCCGTCCCTGTGTCTGGTTCCAGTGGTGTCCTCTCTGTCCCGGTTCCCGTGTCTATTCCCCAGATTGTGACCCACTTCGTTCCTGTCCCAGTCTCCGTCGTCCAGGCCGTGTTTGCCTCAGTGTTTACCTCTGCCCTGTCCCCTGGCCCCGCTCCAGTGTCTGTCCCCGGTCCTGTCCTGTCCAGCCCTGCTCCTGTGCCTCGCCCTGGCCCTATCCGGTCTCCCTGTGTCCCGTGTCATGCCGTGTCCCAGGTCCCTCGTCCTATTTTGTCTGGTCCTGTCCCTCCGGTCTGTCCTGTGTCCGCTGTCCCTGTCCTGTCTGCCCTTGCGTGCCCCGGAGTGGCACGCTTTGAGGGGGGGTTATGTCACGTAGGGCAACGCCCCCTCTCGTAGCTGTCACTCTGGGTTCCCTCATGTCCGTGTCCCCTGCCTGTTTGTCCCGCCCTGCTCGTTGGTTTTGATGGATTCCTTGTTTGTTACCACGCCCCTGTGTCATTGTCATCACCTGTCCCTTGTTTAGTCCTGTGTATATTAATCCCTGTGTCTCCCAGGTCTAGTTGTCGGTCTTTTTGTTTTTCGCTGTGTTTTGCCTGTTCGCCCTAGTGCTGCTGTTTAGTGAGTCCTCCTTGTTGTGTTTTGCCATGTCTGTTCGTGTTTCGTGTTCTGATTGCCTGCACGTTATGACCCATGCCTGTGACTACAACACTGCCTATGGAATTTCCTTGAATAAATCTCGCTCTCCTCAGCGCTTGTGTTCGCCTCCGTGTTCTGCTCCGCGCAGAACGTTACAAACTGACATTTTTCTGGATACAGTATTCTCTTCTTTCAGTAGAACATCTTCTGTATTTTGTTCTAAAAGAAAAAGGGCTGTGAAATTAAAAAATCACATTTTTAACTATATATATGAAAGGTCTGCATATAAAGAAAATAGCAACCAAATTAGTGATTATAAAATAAAAATTAAAAACAGAATTCAAATTTTACAATAATAATGATTGATAATAAAGCCCTGCAGCAACAACTATTTGTCTCCTAATGAACTGGATCAAACACAATCTATTTGAACTTCAAGGTGTCTTTCAGTGTCCAATACAAGGAAAATGTTTATGCAACTAACGCATTACATTTTTAAAAGATCAGGATTGACAGGGTACTGCACTTAGCCTGGCTCGGTGAGGGCGCATTATGAGGCCTCCATGACTGAACACCCTCTCTACTGGTGCACTGGTGGCCAGTCAATACCAATATTGCAATATTGCTAATAACCTTTCAGGCAGTGACTAACCATTCCGGGTGGGTTTTCAGGTGGCGAATAAAAGTAGATGTGGTGGAACCAGCGTCCTGTATTTTTATGCCACACACTCTGCAGTTTGCTGCTCTTCTATTTGCTACTTGTACTTGTTTTGTACCCAAAACTTCGCGCAACGGTGACTTGTGAAATACTTGATGCGTCGCGACCGGCGCGAGGGTCCGCGCGCCGAAAATGTTACGTCAGCGGGAAGTAAAAAGCATACAGACAGGCGGAGAAAATGTTGTCAAATGAAACACAAAAGAACATTACAAATAAAAGATTGTTCACGAGTCTCAAATCACGAGTCCAAGTCGAGTTGCAAGTCTTTTGAATGCAAGTCTAAGTCGAGTCTGAAGTCACTTATGCGACTTAAGTGCGACTCGAGTCCGAGTCCCAAACTCGAGTCCCCATCTCTGATTAGCACTGATAGCCAACTGGGATCAGGCAGCAGAAGCACCACAAGACCCAGGCTCATAATTGCGGTAGCCCCGTCAGGCCTGCGTTAAAGAACTACATCCGCTCATAGTAATGCCATGCCTCTCAGCAAGGTCTTCAAGAACAACACTTTGATCATCTCAGGAGGACCAGGGCAAGTTACGGACTGGAAATGAAATTTCCCCAGTAGAATAAACCCTTCACACACGCCTTCCCCGTCATTACTGCCTGGAGTGGCCATTTACGAGAGTAACATTCTCAACAATAACAAGTAACGAGTTTAGCAGCGGATGTTGAGTCCCCTGGAAGAACAATCCCCCTCGCTGCGTCCGTGTGGTTCGGAGGAAACGTGCAATCAGGAGGACAGACGGGCTTTTATTCATAAAATACGAATGAAACAACGATAAGGTGCTGGTCTTACTCTGACATGTCAACTGTCCGTGTTCCTTACGAGGGGAGCTCAGGAGTGTGGGGTTTTAATTCAAAACAATTTAGTCTTATACCTCTCATGCTGTAGCTAAATGGTGTAACACTAGGTCATGAATATGTGTACTGGACTTGTGAAGGCTACAGTCACAGTAGCTGTTTCTAAAATCTCACTTTTTAAATTATTATTATTACAGTTTTTTTCCCCTTTGCCTTGATTTTTTTTCTCTTTTGCACCCCTCTTTATCATATTTCTCTAGCCCCTGTATGTTGTTTTCTGTGGATTTGAGTGAGTCTGTGTGTTGGTCAGGAACGGTTTATGACCGCAGGAGGTGTGAGTATGAATTGGCCCTGCTCCTAAACTGAGGTATGATATGTTGGGGAAACTCCCCACCTTCTAGATGGAGTTCACTAATTTGGCAGACATTACTACCATGCCTTTACTGCCAGGTCCCTGCTGGGTTTTCCATGCTTTAGTGGCTAGCTGTCTGAATTCAGAAGCCACTATGGTATGTAGGTACATAAAAAGAGACAAATAGGTTTTCAGGGATGGGTACAGGTTATTCACAAAAAGGCCCTTGAACCCAACAGCTACACCAGCAGAGTCCTGACCTGCAAAGCATACGATGCACATATGCCGCTCATTCCATCCTTGCCTGATATGTCACGCAGTGGTAAAGGCTGGACAGGGTCACAGGACACAGAGTATTCATTCCTCAGGGCTCGACACAGCCGATTATAATCATTATGGGTTATGTGTGACTGGTGCTCTATAAACCCATGCACTGTTCTGCTGCTGGTTTTTCTAGGAAGAAAGGTTTTGCTAGCTGATGTGACATCAGGTGGATGGGATAAACCATAGTCCAGATCTTTGAGAGACAGCTCAGTGTTGCTGCTTGGGACGTCTGAACTGAGACCCATTCTCTGGTTTTTCCCTTGGAAAAGGGGATTGTGATATAGAACGCAATGGACATTTCCTGCACTCTCTGGTGCACGGTAAGTGCTACTTCCTGAATTTTGTAAACTTAGCTTAGGTAGGCCTAAAACAAACTTCAATACTCTGATCTCAGACTCCTGGGCTGTCTCTGTCTGTGCTTGTTGTACTGTTCTTATACAAAAGTCTGTTAAGGCGCTGACTCTCTCTCTCTCGTTAACCTGCTAGACTCCAGATCAGCCTCCCTCTATTTAGCATCTAACTTAACCACGTCCTCATGATTCCCCTCATACTATTTTTGGGAAACATCTAAGCTTTGATTTAGCTCGGAATGTGTCACACTCCTGTCTTCGTGCAAATATGTTTTCCCTTTGCTTCAACAAATGTTCATTGAGGATCTTTCTGTCCTACATGCTGCTAGATTGTTTTATTGTGATTCATTTTCTTCCTGAAGTTGGATAACCCTATGCTAGAGCATAGCAGTGGTCTTCTTTTTCTCTTCAGTCTCCCAGACTGAATCATTATGAGCATACTCTGATTTCATTAATAGTTGTTCTGGATGGTCAACCTGATTTAAAGCCAGTCTGGGGTGCAAAGCAAAGTTAAGAGCTATACTGGACATGAACTTTGGTACTGCTGTGTCCTTTGGCTTCTGATCAGATGTCTCAAACAGTAATTGTTCTGTCACCTTCCTAATGGCAATGAAATTCAACCCAACAAAACTGTGTCAGCATGTCCTGAACCGGAAGTGCTACTATAATTGAGAATCATCTACAGGCAATTTCTCAATAATAACACTAATTAGTCAAGCAAGTTAATTATGAACCAACCTAACATAACCCTGGCAATCACAGAACATGCACTAAATATTAATAACACACAAAAATACCAAGGCATAAGTGATAAGCAAAGATAAAACCAAATATATTATCAATGAGTTTAAAATTCAAGATACACATTGCAGACTGTAATGACCCTGATGAGGTCACATACGAGAGCAACCTACCAAACTTACCAAAGCTAAATTGCAGACAACAAAAGACTGCAAGACAGGTTGTAAATTCTGTCTGTTTAATAGGTAAAATACAGGCACATATGCAAATGTTCAAATGCAGAACTGTTGTTTTCCACGATGCCAGCTTTATTCATGGACGTCCTGTCATAAAGTTCACCGGAGCCCTCGTTGATCAACGCAGTAAGATTACAGATGGCTATTTTGGTATCCCAAAAATAGCAATTCCTCTAGATCAGTGATTTCTTAGAATAACACAGATTTACAAGCTCGAGTCTCGTAGCAACTGGAAAGGCAGTTACAAACGCATGGCTATCTTTACTCTGTTCTGGAAGTAGGTAATCGCTGGAGACTGAATATCCACAATGAAGGCAGAAGGCACAATCAATACTGAGAATTAAATGGGCTAAACTCTAGGAGCCATATCCTCCTATTAGTGGACTGAGCAGCTCAAAGATAGGGTCACAGCAATACAATTCTGCTCAGAGTTGAGAAAAAAGGCAACGTAAAGGACAATTAACCCTAAATGCTGAGACCGAGACAGCTCATTCATAGCTCCTCAGTAACCTTGGTGCTTTCAGTAAAAGAAGCTTTGAGATTCAATTACAACTATACCAGACGGTTTCTGCAGCTTTTTGTCAGACAAAGTGAAGCTTCGGGATGTCATGCACACTTGAATCATTGAAAGTTCGTTTCAGTCTCACTAGGTGTCTGAGCACAGGACACTAAATGTGTCTGAGCGCTGAGGGAATTATTACTGAATAATATGTAAACTTTAATATAATGTAATAATATGTTATTATTTTCCATGATAATTTGAATAATTAGTCCAACGGGTAGTTGTCACGGTGACAGCTCCGGACCCTTCCCTGTGGGCGTGCCGTTACGTCGTCTGCGTGTCGTTATGTCCATGTATGTACTTCCGTGGGTGTGGGTTGTTTGTGAGCGTGTTCGTTTGTTACACCTGTGCATTGTCTCGAGGTCACGTGGGTCTGTGTAACTCACCTATTTATTGTGCGTTCGCGCGGTGTCTAGTGCTCGTCTTTGTCTAAAGCCAGGTGTCAGTGTGAGTGTGACTGTGCTGCTTGCGCTCCGCACCGAGCTTACTCGTGTCTTTGTTAATAAATGTTCATCGTTCACCGTAATCGTCTTGGTGTCTGCTTCCCACACCCAAGCGTTACAGAAAGACGAGCCATATAAAAGAAGGAATGCCTGGATACGCCACCAGGGCGCCTAAAGGTAGGAGAAGGAGCCGACGTCACCACGGCTCTTCTACAGTCCGACATCCCGAAGCCCCTGTCTCCGAGCAGGAGATGATGCAGAGCCCCATCTGCGCTTACATACTCTGCGCCGCTCGGAGTACGGAAGACGCAGAGATGGCCGAACAGCTCCGTCAGTCCGCGGTGCGTATATGGGAGGACCAGCACCCCACCGCGTCCCTAGAGCCGCCACCCAGGGCCAAAACCAGAGAGGGCATGGAGGACCCGCTGGTCGTCCAGGCGGGGATGGTACGTGCCAATCCTCCCGAGGACGAGTCCGAGGAAGACGGCTCGGAGGAGGAAGAGTATCCCCCCTCAGTTTGCTCTAGGAGCACTGTGTATTACGGGGGGGAGGGGGGCAGTCTCCCACCGTCTGAAGGCGAGGCGGAGGGGACAGACTACGAGGAGGAGGAGTATTCCCCGTCAGTGTGCTCAAAAAGCACGGTCTACTACGGGGAGGAAGACGTCAGTCCTCCACCATCGGACTACGGCGAGGAGAGGGAGGACTTCAGTCCCCCTTCGGCGCTGCACCCCGCCCCGTTGGGAACCGACGAGCAGAGCGAGGAGAGTGAGGGGGAGAGTCTTCAGTCGGTGAGTTCGCTCCCGACGGTATACAAAGGGGGAGGGAGCGGACCTGACAGTTCGCTCGCGTCGGTGAGTGGGGATTCCTGCGGGGAGGAGCCCATGGACCACTCCAGATGCGAGACCCCCGCTCGGTCCATGGACTGGAGCGTGGCCGAGGAGGAGGAGCCGGAGATGGACACCACCCCCGATACAGGTGCCAGAGGGGGCTGGCCTGGCAACGGAGGGGCTTCCTACGGGGGGTTCCCGGAGAGGGAGCGCCGGCAGGCCTATCGGGCAGCAAGCCCCTCTGGCTCTCCCGGAGGAGGGAGTCATGGACCCGGGAGGAAGGTCGCCGTGAGACCCGCCGGTCGCGCTGCCTCCAAGCGGGCTACAAATCGCGCTGCACCTCGCGCGTCCGCCAGGTGTGCTGCCCCCAGGCGGTCGACCAGTCGCGCTGCACCCCGCGCGTCCGACCAAAGGAGGGTCCCCGAGCAGTCGGACAGTCGCACTACGCCTCGCGCGTCCGCCAGAGGGACTGCCTCCAAGCAGTCGACCAGTCGCGCTTCACCCAGCGCGTCTGACAGCCGTGCGGCACCTGGCGGTGAGCGGGCGGAACAGGCGGGAGGAGTACCGCCACCTGCAGCGTCTCCAGCCCCCGGAGCCTTCGCGCCGCTACCGGCGTTGCCTCAGGCGGGAAGCCTGGCTCCGGGAATGAGTGTCTGTGTTCCTATGTTTTTGTCTATCCCCTTGTATCTCCCTAATTTCCTTTTCCCATTTGTGCCTCTTGTGTTTCATGTTCCAGTGTGCGTGTTTGTGAACGTGCCATTGTTTAATGTTTTCTCCCCTGTCTTCCCAGGGAGGGTGTACTAGAGCTGGTCGCGGCGGTTCCCGCCGTCGGGGGCGACTGCTCTCGGAGGCTCGTGATCCCGGCGGTTCCGGACCTGCCCGTTTGTGTTGGTTCGGGGCATTCCAGCTGCGCGGGACGCTCCGGGAGTAGCGAGCCCCTGGCGGAGGGTTCTGTCACGGTGACAGCTCCGGACCCTTCCCTGTGGGCGTGCCGTTACGTCGTCTGCGTGTCGTTATGTCCATGTATGTACTTCCGTGGGTGTGGGTTGTTTGTGAGCGTGTTCGTTTGTTACACCTGTGCCTTGTCTCGAGGTCACGTGGGTCTGTGTAACTCACCTATTTATTGTGCGTTCGCGCGGTGTCTAGTGCTCGTCTTTGTCTAAAGCCAGGTGTCAGTGTGAGTGTGACTGTGCTGCTTGCGCTCCGCACCGAGCTTACTCGTGTCTTTGTTAATAAATGTTCATCGTTCACCGTAATCGTCTTGGTGTCTGCTTCCCACACCCAAGCGTTACAGTAGTCTTAGAGTGAGACACATTTGTTGAAATTTGATCACTCAAATTTAAGGGGCGTGATCAAAAGAGGGAGTGATCACTTTCCCTGGATGTTAGAATGTCAGTGACGTGGAATAAATATTAATCAAGTTTAATTAAGCAATTGGAAAATGAAGACAAAAATATTTGAAGTTGATTAAAAATAAAATGTGAGTTAAGACCAATTAAATCACCAGGTTACAATACAATATTTCCGAAGAAAAATTACTTCAAAGAAAAAAAAAACATTACAGAGAATAGGATGAGTTCAACCTCCAATACCTTGTCCTTTAATGTCACATTATCAAGACTAATCACCATGACAACATCAGGGAGGAAAAGCAAGGAGCAGAGCTCACGTTGTCCTTGAGTTGACTGAGAGGCCCAGCCAGAAGCTTCACTCTCCTGCCTGACGTTCTGACAATCACAGAAGTCCTGTATCAAAGTCAAACTCAAAGTCAAATTTATTTGTATAGCGCTTTTTACAACACAAGGAGGACCAAGACTCAAAAGGGAACCCATCCTCCATTGGGCAGCCTGTTAGCACAAGTCCGTATTTGTGGTCAAAAGTTGGTTCTATAGTTGTAGTTATGGTTCTAGTTCCCTGGACAAGTAGTAACAGTCCCTTCGATGCAGGTGGTGGGCCTCAGGTAGGAGTTGGCATCAGCACGTCCTCTTGCGACAATGGCACATCCAACCCCGGCATCAGTACATCCACTGGCAAGCCAGACCATCTCCCAGGTGCTTGTAGGTGCTTGCATTCAATCGTCTTAGGTAGAAGCATGCAAAAAGATAGACAATACAATATGATTTAAACATACATAGCTACACGTGCCAGTGATTAGCATGTGGCTCCTGCAGGCTAATTTATAGCAGCATAACTAAAGGGAGGGGTTCAGAGGTGACCACAGTCATGACCACAGCCAGCTCTCATCTCACCCCCTCACAGGCCTGCTCTTTGATAACAGGACATAAAGCTTCATTTTATGCTTTTTCCATGTAACAGGTATATCCCACAACCTTTTTTAAAAACAAGTTGTTTTATTAAAGAACTTGTATTTCTGCCTGGTCTGCCAGTTTATGCAAGGACACACTCAGGTAGAAAGGGTTCCTTAAGTGGTGCCTGTCCAGGACAGTTGTTTTATGACTGCTTTACTGCCTACTGTTGGTGCTTCATGTAAACACCGCAGAGCTTTTCTGGTTTTTATCCTTAATCTGCATGGCAGAGCAAGTCCTACACACTCAGAATCATACGCTTGCCTGACGTGCACTTGCACAGAAGATCAGATGAATCTGCAAATATCTAATAACACCCATTCTGTCCATATACTTGGTATTCTATACTGCCAGACAGCATGACAGAAGTTTGGCATGATCAGTGATCTCTCTTTCTTTCTTTTTTATCATCTTCTCTATTCCTCCCTCCCTCTGCCTCTTCTCTTACTATGTCCTTCTTCCCTCTATCTGTCTCTGTCTCCCCTCCTTGTACTTTTCTGCCTCTTCTATTTCTCTCTCTCTCTCTCTCTCTCTCTCTATCTCACTGTCTCATATAGATGGAGACCACACAGGACTGGAGTTTCACCTTGCACAAGGGAGCTGCAGTTGGGACAGAGGCTGTCATGGGTGCAGGGTTCAGCAGTCTGCATCCCCCCGGCAAGGTGCCCGCCTCCCCAGTCCTGCCCGGTGATTTATCACCTCGGCCCACTAACATGGACTTAACGCTTTCTGAGTGCTTCGCAGACCATGGAGGACGTTCAGATGAATTAAAAAAGGCCCACAGAAGTGGAGACAGACCCACCCACCTACACACACACACACACACACACACACACACGTACACACTGGAAAAAGGATATCAGGAACGATGCCACCACACCCTCGCCACCATGGCACTCTGGTGCCAGTCCTAGTGTGACTCTATTGTAATGGACCATAAAGGAGATGTAGGCATCTCTGGGAAATGCATTGATGAGAAAACAAGTCATTCATCATAGGTTTGTTTGCCAGCTGGTATAAATAATGTAACGCAGCTTGGCTAAGCACTTCTGTTCGGCGTCACCCATTCTGGGCGTAACGCCGGCCCCAGCTGGATGGATTTCTATTGTTTACGCCCCAGCATTAATCGCTTCTCTATAGGCACACACGGACACACATCAGATTTTTTTTCTTTACACTAAGGAGCAGATTGCACGCTCGCTTTCCGACTTGTGCAGGGGAAAAGCCACACATTAATGCGTGCGATACAGGTAGTCTACAGGTTTTTCAGTTGCACTCGAAGGGTAACATCAAATATCTGACGAATGTCTTTGTCAGGCAAACGTGTCGCCACATGCTCCCTTGTATTTGGTCTGACATCCTTTCATTCAGCGAAACTCTATTATCCTACAGTACAGACATTCTTCCTGGTAGAGTGTAGTTTATTATGACACAGTACATTAGTTGGCCTGTTTAGTTGGTGAAATCTCAAGGCTCACAATCATGTGTGTGTTTAAAACATGAAACTGTAGCCGAGTGGAACCACACTTGTGCTCATAAAGCATTTGTATTGTGTGTGTGTGTGTGTGTGTGTGTGTGTGTGTGTGTGTGTGTGTGTGTGTGTGTGTGTGTGTGTGTGTGTGTGTGTCTGTGTGTGTGTTAGATATTGTATTGGCTTAAAGATCATCTTTAGCACAGGGGCATAGCATCAAATGTTGGCCCTGGGCACATTTCACCCAAAGGAAATAAAGGAAAGGAATTATTTTGTTTGTATGGAAGACAAGCAGAGAATGCCATTTCTGCTCAGTATCAGCACTAAGGCAAAAAAGGATCCACAAACAACAGAGAGGCAGAGATGGAAACTACTGTATGAAGGGCAATAGACAAAAGGTAACAAAACAACGATGGTAAAAATGTTCCTAATACCAATAAACTGAACAAATCACATGCACAAAGCTCGACTGCTGAACAGTTAGTTAAGTAAAAACACAGTGGAAGAGGAGCATTATGGGAGTTCTGGCCTGTGGTACAGTCATGTTCCACCTGGCCTGCTGTCCAAAGGCCACGGGGTGTCTGCTCCCGGGTGGAGGGTGTCTGACATCTGGTTTCGGGGCCGTGCTCTCCATGAGACGGCACCACCTGACCTCCTAGCCAGCCACAGTCTCTCAATCAGTGAGCTGGTATAGAGTGATAGAGTGAGCCAGTCCATGTGAACCACAACAGTCTGATGCCGTGCCTGGATCCAACATACCACCTTACCCAGGTAGTTTCTCACGACACAGGTGCCCTCCCTTGGTGACTGGAAGCTTGAACAGCATGTCATCCTGTAGGGAGAGGTTGTACAGCCAGACTCACCTCTCTGGCTGGAGTGGCTTCTCATGACAGCAAATCATTATCTCATTTTTAGAGAGTAGAGCATGGAAATGGTGGCAGAGCTCCGCAAAAGAGCCCAAACCAGTAGTGGCCCAAACCAGTTAAACTCCTCAGCTGGCTGCTCCACTGCTGTGGCTGTGTTCTGGTTCAGGACCGTGTATGTGTCAGGCCACTTAATGAAATAACCCAAGGCCGTGCTGACATCCACAGCGGCCCTCTCCATCAGCACACCGGAGAGGAGAGACCGGAGAGGAGAGACCGGAGACGAGAGACCGGAACGGCACTCCCTTCTTCTTTGCTGCACACCACTCACGTGTGCTTGGTGCGTGTGCAGCTCCACATCCACGTGCAGAACCTCGCCGTTATCGCGTGCACACCCGGCACGGTGACGGATGTCGGATCGGTATTCTTGCAGCGCCATGATCCAGCTCAAGACCCTTGGGCCCTCTCAGCTGCACGGGCCAAGTGAGAGAGGCGTGATCAGCACCGGTGCCTGGCGCTGTCGAGCGTGAGGAGCAGCTAACGCTCACTGCTTTGTCAGAGGTTTGCCACTTGGCAAGTCTCATTTATGGCTCCACCCAGTGAATGAGTAGAATGGATACTCCACAGGGAATCGGTGTCATCAATCTATTTAACTATATCTGGTTTCCCACTCTAGTTAAGGAGTACTTAAGTATTGACATTGCAGAATGCTGTCTGAAGGGTTGAGCCTCATGTGAGTTTAAGGTAACATGATTTATGTGCATGGTACAAGCACATTAACAGCAGGGATGACCATCACAGGAGCTTCTGGTGTGGATGGAAGTGTTTTCCAGTGTCCCAGCAGGAAGGGAGCGGAATATTCTGGAATAATTACATGTTTTGTAAAGGATGAATGTCAGAGTCAGCAAGTTTGGTAAACGAGTATTCCGTATTTAGTGTGCTATGCTTGATTATCCAAAAATGAATACTGAGTTTCCCTGGCTTGCTTATTTCACATTTACACTAAGACTGAATAACATTATAATATGCTGTCAGTTGTATCTACAAAGGAAAGCGTCAGACCTGTCAAACATCGCTAGTCTGATCCTGACTCGGGAACTTTGACATATCAGACTTAATTAGGCACCGGCACACCAGCTGAGTAGCAACTAGTTAGTCAGCATGATTAATTAACATAGTGGTTCATTCTGCACTTGGAAGAGGTGTATTAGTGTTAAGAGGTAATCAACATGCTATGATTTCCCAAGAGCTGTGATGGGAGATCTGGACCATGCTTAGGGCACAAAGACCTCATGGAAACTCCCACCAGTGGTATAAAGAGGAAGAGAACAATTAACAAGACTCTTGTAAAGACACATGTAATCACTCAGAAAGAAACCAAAAGAAACCCTTAATGTGCATTTCGAAATCATTCTGAATTGCCCACAGTTAATGAACAATATGTGTTGAGATTAAAAACAAAATAATAAGCATCAAGCTTAAGAGAGTAGAGAGTAGAGAAAAATAAACTTATTTCAAGTTATTTGGGAAAGCTCACTGCTATAAACTCGATGATATTATGAGGCAGTCTGTCCAAGAGAATTTCAAAACTCTCCAAGATTTTCAATTCTATACAAACTGCATTAAAGAGTTCCTACAAAAGTGGCCATTGTGGTGTGACCATTCTTACTGGACCACAGATGTGCACAGCAGTTGGTAGATGAGAACAACACTTCACTGACCAGAGTTTGCCCCTCAGAACTAACCAACAATAACAACACATTTAAGCAATTAAGCATAACAAGCAAGTAAAATTCTTATTTCAAGTCCAAGTAACAGTGGGGGGTGTAGAGTCCTTAGACAATCCTATAACATGTGCAAATATGTACACAGTCCCACAATGTTCAACGATGTGTTCACAGATTGTATGTACCATGCAGAGTCCTGCATTCAATACTGTGAGGTAAAGTGGCGGTACTATACGTGTTGCATACAGCATACACAATATGCTTTGTGGCAACTTGTATGTAGTATACATCCATTCAAGTTGCCATAGAAATACGAGATGTGACGGAGGTATAGCAGTGTAAAAGTGTGTGGGAGAGAGCTATTCCTGAGTCTATTTGTGCGAGGAGTTCATCATTACCTGCGATGTGACACCCCTGAATGCATAAACCTCCTGTAAGTTAAGAGCATCTGACAAATGCCATAAATGTAAATGTAATATACACAGGAACACGTGCAAGGCATATGAACTGCACACCACCAAGTCCAAATGGGACGAACCACAGGAAGGAGGTCTGAGATCCTGTTGGATCTCCATATCCAGATAGATAATACAGTAGCAGCAGACGAAGTCGTCACTGTACACTGTCATGGTGGATGTTTTAAAAAAGCATTATATAAATAAATGTAACTTGCTAGTAGATAGGATTCAGAAAACAGCAGTGGTAATATATGTGACAGACCCCGGTGAAGAAAACATAAAAAGGAAAGAATATGAATATGAGTGTGGAATGTTAACACCCAGCTAGTGATGGCTAGTGATGCCAATAGTGATACGGTCACTTGGAGGTGGGAGCTGAAACCAGAGGAGTGGCTCTAACAGGAATGACACCATCCATCTCCATCCAGAACCAAGAGTGTGGGGACAAAATCACTCCCGGACAGAACCTTTCATTAGGAAAGCTATAATGAATGTCTTGTCCTACCACATCCCAAAGTCTGCTGAGTTACACTAACCTTGCTGTTTGCCGAGTTACACTAACCTCACTGTCTACTGAGTTACACTAACCTCACTGTCTCCTGAGTTACACTAACCTCACTGTCTACTGAGTTACACTAACCTCACTGTCTGAGAAGTTACACTAACCTCACTGTCTCCTGAGTTACACTAACCTCACTGTCTACTGAGTTACACTAACCTCACTGTCTGAGAAGTTACACTAACCTCACTGTCTGCTGAGTTACACTAACCTCACTGTCTACTGAGTTACACTAACCTCACTGTCTGCTGAGTTACACTAACCTCACTGTCTACTGAGTTACACTAACCTCACTGTCTACTGAGTTACATTACCTTGCTGTCTGCTGAGTTACACTAACCTCACTGTCTACTGAGTTACACTAACCTCACTGTCTGCTGAGTTACACTAACCTCACTGTCTATTGAGTTACACTAACCTCACTGTCTACTGAGTTACGCTAACCTCACTGTCTACTGAGTTACGCTAACCTCACTGTCTACTGAGTTATGCTAATCTCACTGTCTGCTGAGTTACACTAACCTCACTGTCTACTGAGTTACACTAACCTCACTGTCTGCTGAGTTACACTAACCTCACTGTCTACTGAGTTACACTAACCTCACTGTCTACTGAGTTACATCACCTTGCTGTCTGCTGAGTTACACTAACCTCACTGTCTACTGAGTTACATTACCTTGCTGTCTGCTGAGTTACACTAACCTCACTGTCTACTGAGTTACACTAACTTCACTGTTTCCTGAGTAACACTAACCTCACTGTCTACTGAGTTACACTAACCTCACTGTCTGCTGAGTTACACTAACCTCACTGTCTACTGAGTTACATTACCTTGCTGTCTGCTGAGTTACACTAACCTCACTGTCTACTGAGTTACACTAACTTCACTGTTTTCTGAGTAACACTAACCTCACTGTCTACTGAGTTACACTAACCTCACTGTCTACTGAGTAACGCTAACCTCACTGTCTACTGAGTTACGCTAACCTCAATGTCTGCTCACTGTCTACAGTAAACTCGTTGTCATGGAACCAGTTTGATTTGACATAGTGTATTATCATGCTAGAAGTAACCATTATATAGCCATTTTCAGACCAGGACAACCTTTATTCCAATCTTTAACTGTCCAGTTTGGGTGAGTCCTTGCCCACTCAAGTCTCCGATTCCTGTTCATGGCTGACAGGAGTGGAACCTGATGCAGTATTCTGCTGTTGTAGCTCATATATCCCACAGTTTGATGTGCTGTACATTCTGAGTTGCTTTTCTGCTCCCTACGGTTGTAAGGAGTGCTTATTTGAATTACTGTAGCCATCCTGTCAGAACCAGTCAGCCCATTCTCAGTTGACCTCTCTCAACAAGACATCTCCTCCCGCAGAACTGCCACTCACTGCAAATCCTTTTGTTATTGTACCATTCTATGTAAACTCTAGAGACTGTTGTGCATGAAAATCCCAGAAAATCAGCAGTTGGATTATATTTTTGTCTCAATTCTGATGTCTGATGTGAACATTAACTGAAGCTTTTGACCTGTGTCTGCATGGTTTTATTAACTGCTTCCACATTATTAATTTACTGGAACACACACACATCTCTCTCTCTCTCTCTCGCTCTCTCTCATATATATATATATATATATATATATATATATATATATATATATATATATGTGTGTGTGTGTGTGTGTGTGTGTGTGTGTGTGTGTGTGTGCATGTGTGCGTGTGCATATGTGTGTGTGTGTGTGTGTGTGTGTGTATGAGAGAGAGAGAGAGAGAGAGAGAGAGTCAGAGCTTTAGTGCTGTATTGAAGTACAGAACAACAACAGGTCCTTCATCAGCTGTGCATAAGTCCAAAGCAGATTTGCGGTGAGAATAAATGTAGGGTGCTGTAGCAAAAGATGCAGCTATTCAAAAGTGTAGCGAAGTACACAATTACTGTTTCTCTGGAAACATTGTGTACAACAATTTTGCATATCTCTACAATATAAAAAGAAGAGAAAAATGGGTATTCAAATTGTAGTGTACACAGGCACCCATCAGTACACTTTTCAGTCAGGTTGCTGAAATTTATAATACTAATAAGAATATTCTGCTTTAAACAATAAGCAGTGACTATTATTATTAAGACAGCTAATAAGGGTGGATCTCCTGTCAATTGGAGAAAAGACCTTTACAAGATGGAAACAATCACAGTTTTCTGATAGCACCTTTTACTGACTGAACATCTATGATACCACTCTGCAGTTATGGTGCTCCATTCTTTATGTAGATTGTCCTCATTGTCGACAGTTCTATCTCCTCTCTAACAAAACAGTTCTCGGCATCCTGTTATCTGCAAGTTCCTGCCCAGCAGAAACAATATCCTCATCTCAATGGCATTCTCGACCAGTTGTTCAGTCGTTACCTACATATGTTAAAGATCTTTTCTTAAAGAGCAAACGCTATGTTCCAACTCTCTGCGTTTTTATGAAAATGAAAGGTTTAGACACAGTAATTCTCATTTAAGAGGGTTTCAAATCTTTAAATAATTTGAAACCATCTTAAATCATCATCTTGATGCAAGACTTGAAAAACCCTCCCATAGATATAGATATAGAATAGATATAGAACCCTCACAGATTTAGAACTCTCTCACTGATATTGAACCCTAACAGATATGGAACCCTCCAATAGATATAGAACCCTCACAGATATAGAACCCTCCCACAGATAGAACCTTCTCAATGATATGGAACCCTACCCCAGATATATTGTTAAGTCAGAACTTGTGTTCTCTCTAAATATGCTTCACCTTTGACTGCAGGTAGTACTCAAAGATAAGAGGAGTAAGACTGAGTACTAAAGTACTACCATCTACGACAAGGACTACCACGTGTGCTAATGGGTATAGTCATCCTGTCCTTTTTGTTGGATTACATGAGAAACATTTTTAAACAATACACTGCTCCCTATACTATTAGCATTTCTGAGATAAATTGAAGACAATTTCAGTACTGCTACACATACATTTGATGCTCGTTTTACATGTTCAGAGAACATATGCACTGACCTATAAACAATCTATTGTTAAGACAGCAATAGTTTCTTTAGTGCTTATTTACCATCCAACAAATAAACCAGTGAGTACTGTTAACACCTAAACATTGTTCTCCAGGATGAAGTAGAGGCCACACGTCTTTAAGAGCCATCACTAATCTCCTACACACAAGACAAAAACATCAGACATGCTCTTCAAGAGTGAGATAAATGACGAGTCGGATAATAACGCCTACCGTAGCCTCCAAGCACTCGTGATGTGCTTGATGTAAATTTATTAACGAATCCACTAAAATAATTAGCACGGAAGGATCAATTGTTATCACCCATTCCGCCTCTTGCATAATTGTTGTCTATTGTATTTCTTGCAAGATATAATCAGCTTGCTGATCATTTTGTTGAACATCGTCAGGCCATCAGAATTAAGGATTTCTCATTTCTAGTGGTAGGGCATTTCAAAATGTTGACATTGCATTAATTACATATCTGGTCAAAATGTTGTTGCTATGGCAGAAATGAACTTATGAAAAAAGACTGATTTACACTCTTGGAAGTCTAAAACCCAGTGAAATTAATGTTATGTTGTAATCATTAGTTTTTTTTCTAATACAAATTGTTTCAACCTCCTAGAACTTCAGAAGCACTTTGCTTGCACAGCTGATAATGACTGAAACATCCTGTTCCTCTGCAAATCTTGGGTACTTTACTGCAATTTTGACTACCTCTACATATTTTACTACTTTACACACAAACACACAGACACACATACAGACACACATGCTTACCAGCCGCTTTAATGGGAACACCTGGTCATTCATATAAATCCTTCACAGTCCTAGATTGTGTGGCGTCGCCCAATTATGAAATGCTTTAAAGTGGAAAACAAAATTACTCATGTTTTAAACCTATTCATTGATTCCATACTATATTTTCTGTCAGTATCCCCTTTTTGGCATCTGACCTATATGAATAGGAATGGTGCTCTGCAGTAAATGGCCATCTATTCACAGAGCCAGGGAACCAAATTTTAAAAAATCTGATTTTCAGTTCAGATCCAAGGTCGTCTCACCACAGGTTTTCCTGCACTAAGCAACACAATAGTTAGTTTGTAAATGCAAGTGCTTGGGTTAATGTGAATGCACTGGTTATTATGTGTTTGCTCAATTTTAATCTCTTATTTCTGTCTGACCTGAGCAGTGCACGTAATTGCAATAAATATTTAACTTGGGTCATGCTGTTTCACCTGTATTTTCACAATGTAATAAAAGAAATCAGAGCCCAGCTATAGATAAATAAAACGAGATGTCCTCAAATGTGGCCGGGACCTGCTTGGACTGCAGCAGTGTAATGTGGGAGGCAGACCATTTTCGGGGCATCCTTGACACTGACATGATAGTGGCGTGGTGGTAGGTGGTGAGCTGGTACAAATGCATTGGACGCAGCAGTGCTGCTGGGGTTTTTACATATGAGTACCACTGATGGGTAGAGCGTGGTCTGCAACCCAAAAATATCTAGCCTGCAGCAATACAATGGTGAGAAACAGACCAGTAAAGGCTACAGTTTGGCTACTACATTAGTTTAAAAAAGCATATAGCCCCTACCAATTTGTATTAGCCTAATCCTAACCACAGGACCATTTTTGGCTAGATATTTTTAGGCCCGTTTTCAGCCCTACATTGACACTTACACTGACGTTCTGATGTGTTAGGAGTGTTTCTAATTCTATAGCCTTCATTCCCACCTCATGGGGTTAATTGCTTATTCAGTGGTAATTACATCACTTAACATGTCTGAGAGAGACACCACTACAGAGGTTCGCCTTAATTAAAAGGCCCAGCCCCTGCCAAGTCAATCTCTAATCTATTACAAGATCAATACAATGTTTTGATTAGTTTGCAGTGCGGCTTGCTTTGCTGGCAGTATGGCATTGCAGTCATTTGTTTTCTTCATTCTCTTATGTTCTCTCTCTCCTTCTCTCTCTCTCTCTTCCAGTCTCCTCTCCTTCTCTTCCATCCATCTCCCACCCCCCCCCAGCACAACTCCTCCCACTCCTCCGATGTGCCGAGCAGTTTGTCTGATCAAAGGAGCTACTTGTAAATATCTCCTCTTAACTTAATTGAATCCTCTTTCTTCGGTGAGCATTATCTGCTGGCGTCCTCTACAAGCCAGGGTGTGGTTTCCTTTCTGCCAGTCGTTCTCATTTGCAATGCTTTCCTCATTCTGTGTTCCTGTAGCTCGGCGTTTACTGCTGAAACATCAGATTTCAGGACACAGCGGGCTGTTTCCTCACAGACCTGAATGCAAATTTAACATCACATTCCTACTTTTGTCCAAAATGTGGAATCTAAGTCAGTATTTATTGCTGTGAGAAACAATAGGTTTGACAAATTTTCTGTAAGAAGTCCATTTTGGAAGTGTTTTAAGACGTGAAAGTGGGGCAGAGTGTCTCTATTTAGGGCAAATAAATTAAGTTTCTTTTTCATACTGATGATAAACTGCACCAAAGTCCTCACCTGAGGGACATGTCGACTGGTACACACACACACACACACACACACCCCACACCTGCCCCGCTCCCAATCACCTGATTATTGACTGTTTGCACCTGGGCCTTGTTTTGACTCTTTTGATTCTCCCTCTATTTAAAGCCCACAGGCACACTCGTCCAGCGGTGCGCCATGCTCAGCGACACCCAGGAAGATGCGGGAGAGTTTCCTCCTCCGCTGTGCCGCTCGGTGCCTCTGACTGCCAGCGTCACTCCATTCTGCTTCTCTTTCTGTTAGCTCACCGCTGCGCTTATTTGTTTGCAGCTGTAACAGAGAACGAAGACACTCGATTCCCACACTCGCACCACACTCACTTCTCACTCCCTCCCTGCCGACACCACACACACACACACACACACACACACACACACACACACACATACACACACGTCCTATTTTCCTTATTTTAAGCTATTATGGATGCTCATTTAAATATCTCAGGGGCTGGTGTGATTTTTTTTTCTTGAAGTGACAAAGCCCAAACACGAATGTCTTCAGAGAGAAAGAACGAGGACTTCAACTCACAAACCTAAGACCTTTCAGTGCCTCTAACTGTGAAGACTCCATAACTCCAAATGTAGAAATCAGATGTAAATTGGCAAAAACAAATACGTACATGGACGACCTGAATGTGAGAGGCAAAACTGAAACTTTGGCTCCAAAATAAACTATATATGGCATGTGAAGACATATCAAAGCCATACTTTCCATTTCTAGGCCACATTGCTGCCAGATGCTTCACGCTACCAAAATTGAGATAAGTGCCCTGCTTGGGGATACAGGGTTTGTTTTAAGTGGAATTGCTGCTGGCAGAATGACTACAAATAACAAGCATAGAAGAGATAAAACACGGAGGTCAGCCAATAGATGGTCGTTCTGATTAAGAACTGAGGAGTTGCGCAACCGTTTTTCATCAGAGCAACGAGGCACCACCTCCTCGTCCATCGTACCCATTCATTTGAGCAACGCAGTTAAAGACCATGAAGACCATGACATGGTCTACTGGAAGTGTTTCCTAACTCAGTGCCAGCAGATCTCTAGCTGGTCGGAACGTTCATTTTTTTTGTCCCAATCTATATACCGGCAAGCGGCTGTGAGGTAATACGTGCATGAATATCTCAGGTGTTCTGGGATAGTACGAATCATAAACATGGCCAGGATGGAGGTCCCTGTGGGCCAGGATAGGAATCTGGGCTGGAGAACACTTTTCTCCGCTTTGCTCCGAGGCGGTCCAAGGCCTAAAGGTTTGTCTTGCACTCAGCGCCTCCAGGTGGCCCACCGCCTGCGCTGGGAACATTTCTCCTCCAGTTTCTGCCGGAGGGGCTTTACATTGATCAGATCCATCTTCATCCACACTCTGTACCATATCTTCATCCCTTTTTTGTATTGCAGCTGGCCTAGTTCTGGGCTGATGGGGGAGGAGATTAGGCTGACGGTCTCATTGTGGAAATGTATGTTCTACAGAACTCGAGGCAGAACTTTAAATGTCACATGTCCCTACAACACCTGCATTGCATTTTAGCAACAGTGACTCATGTTGAAAGAGTTACAAAGTTTTTTTGAGTGATTGACTTAAAGTGAACAATTTTGAGTATAGAATGTCTCTAAAGGTGATCAATAAGCATCTGAGCCTTTTTTGGGGAAATTGGAAGGCTGCAGTTATATGGGGTTGAAGACAGATTGGACAGGGTGACCACAGAACTGTTTAATGGTCAGTTAAAGCACTGTGCTGTATGTGTAATCACTGAAATCCTATAATGGGTGTAGTGGTCAGTGTTATATGCTTGTGTCTCCTTGTATGGATTAGGAGATGAGTTGTAGGCGCACTATTACAGGCAAACACTATTTGGCACACTAGGCATATACTATATAGGCACTCTACTATAGACAAACGTTTTATACTGTGTGTGTGTGTGTGTGTGTGTGTGTGTGTGTGTGTGTGTGTGTGTGTGTGTGTGTGTGTGTGTGTGTGTGTGTGTGTGTGAGCATCTAGATCATGAAGATTTTCAGTTAAGGTCTGTCAATACTAATCATCTTGGTATTGAATTTTTCAATTTTCTTGTTATATTAATTAATTTAGCTTTCTATTATTGGTTAATGAAAACAACTAACAACAGCAGTTGTTATTTACCAATAACTGCAGCAGTTCTTTTGAACAGCTACAATAGAAAGAAAATAAGTGCTAAATGATAAGATATCCATCTTTGTTTTTGCCTGGTACATACTCACTTCATAGGATAATATCTTAGGAAACTTTAGTGAATGAATCGGAAAGCACGTTAAGAAGCAGAAAACAGCCATGTGTTTAATTACATTTATTTAAAACCTGCTAAGTTTCACAATGGTGCTGATCCACTTTTTAATACCAGGAGTCCATAATGCGTCTCATGCTCATGAACCTCATGTGCCGTGTTCCCCACCTCTGGCTGAAGTTCCTGTACTCTCCTGGCCCAAACAGCCACATCCTCCCCGTGTAGTTGGGGAACTCGTACATGAGCCAATGGCCGTGCAGCACGTGGCAGGATCCGCAGCCATGGGACCAGCTGTGGCGGTCCGTGAAGGAATCGCAGTCATCACTCATCTCCGTCATCTGGCCCATGAAGTCCCCCTGCTCGTAGACCCTCATCCTGTGGGATCCGCTGTGCTGTTTGACGAGAGAAACAGCGTTGCGTTAGTGACACGTCCATGCCTTCTGGCCTGGGGACCCTCCCGCGTGTCCACCCCCAACCCGCCAACACGGCCCGGCGTGTCGGAGGGCCGGCGTCCGTACCATGGGGATCATACGGCAGGACCTGATCCAGCCGTCCATGCCCCACTTGCCCCAGAAGTCGCTGTATTCGCCCTTCTTGATGAAGAAGCCGTCGCCCGTGAAGCGGGCGTGGTCGTAGAGCATCCAGCATCCGCTCTCCACCCTGCAGGAGTGGCAGCGGCTCAGGTGGGGCGCCATGTCAAAGCAGTCGCTGTTGCATTCCCATGAGCGCCCTGTGAAGTTCCTGTTCTCGTAGAAGATGACCTGCACAGCGTAGAGCCATCGTGGACATTTCGAAGTTGAACGCAAAAGAACAATAGAACTGTAGTAGTTCTTGGTCCTCTCTGTGAAGAGTGCCACTTACCTTGCCCATGGTCATTTTGGCTGCCTTTATTAGTTGGAGCTGTTTGCAGCTGATGACTGGTTCGCCCTGCCCCGTTTAACCCCTGCATTTATACGTGACCAAACCCAAAGGACACATGCCTCCTATTGTCCAAAAGCCCTGAGCAAGCAACACAGCACAGAGACCCATGAAGACAGAAAGTGCTCTAGTTACAATGCACGGTGACGTGCCCTTGGGGACTTTATAACAGACCCCACATGCAGCACAATACAGGCAAGCCATTATATTTTTAAAAAACTATCCTTGTGATCTGAATTCCACAGACAATACTGAAGCTTTTGAAATGCTAAAGTTCATGTTTGCCTGTCACCCTAGAAACTTTAAACTATATTTTTCTTGAAACTTTACAAACTTAATGTTTTGACAGTGATGCTGAAGTATACTGCACAGGCATCACAGCTAGCTAGAATGCTGGGTTTTACTGAATGCTTAATGCAACTAATTATAATAATGTGTATGTGTAATAAATAAAATAAATTAACATTGTAATCCAATTGTAGCTCACCTTCTCTTATAAATTATTTTGATAATTAGCAGTAGCATCATGTGGCTATTATTAGCAGGTACAGTATATAAAATGGGAAACAATGAGAACAATGAGTATCTTTATGTGTGTGTGTGTGTGCGTGCGTGCGTGTGTGCGTGTGTGTGTGTGCATATGTGCGTGCTTTATTAAAAGTTCTGTTTTCTGTTTTGAGCTTGAGATAAATTTAAATACAAATAATTCCCTGTGAATTCATATTTGTGTATTCCCATTGTGTGTGTGTGTGTGTGTGTGTGTGTGTGTGTGTGTGTGCGCGTGCGTGCAGGCGTGCATGCGTGCGTGTGTGTGTGTGTTTTGAGTGAGCTAAAACAGAATTCTACTAAGCTTGATACAGCCTTTAAATTAGTAAACCCAGCACACCTTTGAAGTGAATTTTTCTGTTCTGCTTACAGTCCAAGATTGGTGTGTCTGGCTCACGGAGTGTTTTAGATAAGGCCTCTGTTCTGTCAGGATAATTCTTATTATCTAAAAAGAAAATCGAGGTTTAGCTGTTTACTTAGGCTAGTTTTATTTTCATAAGCAACTTCTTTAACGTCTTTTTTTTGACAGTTCTGAGGTGTGTGCCTTGTTGAATAGCTTCTTCTGTCTGATGGTGAAGAAGGAATGTGAATCATGCATCACGGTCGGAATTTTGTGAGGTCATATGTCACAATGCACGAAACGTCGAATTATGTGGCCCTGAAGTCGTCTTCGGGCTGAATGCGAATAAAAACATTCTTCGAATTTCCTGACTGCTCACTCCTTTGGGCCATGATGTGCTCAGCAGGGCAGTTTTGAGAGCTTTTGCCTCTTCTTTTGTATGGCTTTGCTGCCACTTTCTTTGCCACTCACAGGAATTGCTGACATCAGAATTGGAAATAAACAACCCATACCAGTGTATTCCCCCTCAGGAGAGCCCCGGACCTGATGGTTGGCTCCTCAGATCACCTCTGTTCCTGAGAGATTTTACACACTCATCTATGTGTAGCCTTTTAGGTACTTCTCTTCTTACTTTATAAAGTAACCTGTAAAAGGAAAAGAGAAGAGAAAATAATGTTAATCTTTTGAAGGTTTGCAATCTTTTGTCCTGAATTTATCCTGTTCCCATTTATTCAGGTTTAGGGAGCTGTGGCGGGAGCCTTGGGAGTCGCTGGCATGCTATTGTCTCCTCCATCGACTTTGTCAGTGTTACACAATGACTATGAAGAGATGTGTAGCTTAAAATGACATCTGACAACACGCTTACCCAATTATTACCTTTAATGTTACATCACAGCCCATCAGTAGTCTGACAGGGGGCACGACGTTTCGCTTGAGATGATGCAAGGGGCACGAGAGCCTGAGGCCTGGGTAGGAGGCATAGTCAATATTTCAGGCCGCGCTCCGATCGGCATCGACGGTTGCGTGTCAGTCCTGTGGGGCAGCTTGGCTGGGTTTTCTAAAGAGGCTTACAATACTGCATATCAGGCAAGAACCTCGGTGATGCAAGCAGTCCGAGATTAGCGGGGTTAGGGGAGCACGGGCTCTTCTTCACCGTCTCGCTCCTCCTTGTTAGGTTTGGTAATACAAATTCTTTCTTTTTTTTGTGAATGGCATCTGTTGCCCCTTAAAATATTTTAATACTTGACCGTGTTCACCTCACATTACATATATACACTAAACATTCGCAGAATTACGGACATGTTCCTTAGAAATGTTGTAAGGGTGCAGTTAGAAACTTCATTTGTTGCCAGGCACATTTCCACCTTTCAGCTCTTCCTCAGGGGGCCAGTTTCTGGTCACAGGACTGCTGATACCTGGATATTTTTGGTTGGTTGATATTTTTGGCTCACAGACCATTCGCAACGCAGGAGTCATACAGGCTCAAAAAAAAAAAAACCCTGAAACTGTGCTGTGCATGATTATCTTATGCTGGTGCAACACCCACCACCGCTACTATGGTCTGTGGTAACGATGTGCTGGGTAGTTCTTCACCCAATTAGGATTTAGTAGAGGGAGGAGCTAATAAATAATGCATGCCAACAGGTGGGAAAGTCTATAACTTAGAAATGCACTTATAAGGTAGATGTTGCTTAAAATACTAAGTATAGGTATAACCTATAGTGCAGGAGTGCGTTATATCGAACTCAACCTCACCAGACGGCAAATGTTGCACTCTCGGCAGTTGCAGCTCTCACCTTTGTTTGGATCAGTGTGCTATCCACACTTCACTGTTTTCTCCATCTCTTTCTTCACCTCTCTCTCTCTCTCTCTCTCTCTGTTCTCTGTTCAACCTACTGCGAAAGCCATCTCTTACTGGTTCGGCATAATTACGGTGTTAATACTGAGCACAGGGATGGAAGTTCGGCGCGCGTGCCAACGTGTGTTAGCTGCGCGGCGCTAATGACCGAAACCGTGGCCCGCTGAAGACGGACCAGAGCCAGAAACCATTAGGCCTTCACGAGTGTCATCCCTGGTGAGCTTGCTAGTCTTTCACAAGTTTTAATCCAAAACAGCCTCAGGGCAACAGCAGCTGCGTGTGTGTGCATATTCCTCCAACTCATGGTCATGTTGATAATTTTATGAGTATTGACCATGTTTCATGATTCATGGCACAAAGGTGCTGGAATTCTGGGTAAAGCGGTGCTCAAATTATGCCATTTCAAAAGCCCCTCCCCCCTCCCCAACCGAAGCCGATGCATGGAAATTTAAACCACTGGGATCCTCATGCCAGGACTGCTGACAGACGAGAAGCTATTTTCTTTACCTCTGTCCTTGTGGTCATTCCGCTTTAAAAAAGCCAAGCCACTGTTTCTTTTCAAAGTGTCTCTTCAAGACACAAGAGTTTGGGAAGTCCCAAGTGCCTCTTTGCCTTGGAGGAGACTTCTCAGCACTTAACTGCATCATTATCTCAAGGGCTGTCAGAGTGTCATTCTGTGAAGGACAGAGTGACCTCCGCCATCCAGGCCAACTGCTCTGGAATTTGTGGTGTTTTCCATCCCTGCCACCCTTCAAACCCCAGAGAAACCCCCCCAAACAACAGCTCATCCTCGAGCCCACAAACAACCCTGGGGTTTCAAAGCTTGAAATGTTTTGTCTGAAGCAAACAAACACACACAAATCCCTGGAATTGATGTTCCATCAGAATTGAAGCACCGTTTTATTCTAGTTATGACTTTCAAAAAAGAATTCACAGAATTATTTTTATTGTCAGGTTTACTGTTGAAGTTCATCACTGACCACAGCAACTAAAAAGAAGAGCTTTTATGTGTGTGTGTGTGTGTGTGTGTGTGTGTGTGTGTGTATGTGTGTGTGTGTGTTGTTTTTTTAAACATCTATTAATGTGCCAATCTTATTCCAAAAAAATAAAAAGCAGGCATGATGCTGCATCACCCACTCAGCAAAGCAGCTCAGGTCCTGGAGTTCATATCATGGGCTTGTTTTGAGAGGCACAGCCCTGCCTGAGGGGTATCGACAGCCCAGGTGCTGCGGGGGTTCAAAGCCCCGAGTCTGAGTCGCGGAAGCTCAGCGGTGTCAGGTATTGACATTCGCTTCGCCACAACCCCCGAGTCTCTTATCTGTCCTCCTGATTGCTCTGCACTCACTGTGGACATGAGAGAAATGTCATGTATGCTGTAGCACACTACCCCTGCTGATGAAGCCAAGCTGGAACCCTGTCACACTGATGCATGACACCTCTATTACACAAAATTTTACATACAGGCGTACTATTTTTAAGTTATATGTATGAATGTTTGTGTATAAGTTACATTTAGCATATATGTTATCAGTGAAGTACCAACAGAGAACAGTCTGAATTGGTACATTTAATAGCAATGGTAGTATGGTCTCAATAAATGGATCTACTAAAAGACATTTCAGAGTCAGGTGTAATCTGGAATCTTCCCATATTGTGATCCATGGACAGCTGTTGACTGCTCTGTTCTGTACCCTATAGAAGTCACAATCGTTGTTGAAAGCCTTTCTTG